>NC_048298.1:346607837-346677048 GCF_013100865.1 Trachemys scripta elegans | reverse complement strand
CCCCGGCCCCCCCCCCCCCCCCGCTCCTATCTCTGACACCCTGACTGCTGCCAGATCCCCACGCAGAGCCCCCTCCCTGCTCCCCTCCTACCTCTGACACCCCGACTGCTCCCTGTGCAAAGCCCCCACCTAACACCCTGGCTTGCCCTTTTCTGCCCCTGGTTTGGAGGGTGCAGGTTGAGGAGTGGACAGTCTGATGTGGCATGTGTCGGCCACAGAAGGAAATGGGCTTTGAGGGGTGTACAGGCAGGGTGCTTTGTATGTTTAGGTGTCAGAGTGCCCCGCCACCACCCCATTTACAGCGAGCAGCTGCTGCCATTGCAGAAGACTAGAGCTGGTTGAAAGTTTTTCTATGGAACCGTTTTCCATAGAAAGATGCTGACCCGAAGCAACTGAAATGCTCCCCAGGAACGTGTCAATTCCTTATCGCTTTCACTGGAGGCCAGTCTGCACGGCGTCCTGCCAGCCAGTCCACCCACCTGCCAGCCAGAGCCAGAGCTGGCAGGTGGGGCTGGCAGGAAAGCAGGCAGGCCTGCCGGTTGGCTCCCTGGCACGTCTGCTGGCTGGCTGCCCGGCAGGCAGGCACTGAAATGGATCGGCCCATTTTGCCGGAAATTCTGCCATGCTAATGTTCATTCTGATGCAAAATGGAACAAAAATGTCGACCCGCCGGAATTGACCGGGCAATGGAAATTCCCTTCTCTGGCCAGCTCTAGTGATGGCGCTTGGATTAAGAGAGAAAGGGGAGGAGAGGAAGGAAGGTGCTGTTCCTGCTGTTACCAGTTTGGAATGGGGCGTGTGGCACTTAAAACACCCTCTGCTGTTTCCCACCGTGACAGTGGGGATGTGTGCACTGGAGCTGGGGGTATAGGTAACTGCTTGTGTAGACGTCCCTGCACTAGCTGGATCAGAGCTAACAACAGCGTGGGAGGGGCTTGCTGCCCAAGCCCATGCCTAGGGGCTCGGACAGGATCAGACTCGGACCACGTGTGTGGAGCTGTCTCCTCAGGCTTTGGAGAATGGTCACTTTCACCCCCGAAACTCGTTACAAAGTGGGCACCAACACAAAGACACAGGAAGCTGTAGTTACTGCTCCGGGGTGCCCAGAAGGCTCCTTTCCTATCAGTGGGGCTGACCACAGCTCGCTCAAGACAGCTCGCCCGATTCCTCCCCCGGCCCGCCTCGCACTCCACTGCCCAGCAGCAGGCAATCCCTGGCCTGCTAGAAGCTGCCTTTGTAAACGGCTCTCTAACTGCAGCTGCAAACCCCTGTATGGCCACCCCGCTCCCTGGGGTGCATCCACACTGTATGTAAACCCGGGGCTGCCCGATCCGGGCTTGTGGACTCGGCGTTTTGCCTGCACTCAAGCGTCCACGCTGCATTGTGAGCCTGGGTTTCCAATCGCTGGAGCCGGGTCTCCCAGCTGGGTTAGCGCGTCCCTCTGCGCTACGCCGATCTTCTGACTCCGGCCTGCATCCACACTGCACAACGACAGGGCATGGACCCGAGTCGCAGCAGGGCTCAGCTCTGACCCATGCCCCAGCTAGGACCTAGGAGCCAGGTCCTGGGTGCTCGCTGACCCGAGTCAGCCTGATCTGTGTGTGGACGGAAAGGGGCTTGGGCGTGTCCTGGGAGGCTGGGCCGCGCAGGGTCCTTAACAAGGAAATCCCTCTGCAAATGGGCCCCATGAAAAGCCAGTGTGGCCCAGTCCAGCCAGATCTGTAATCGCAACTCTTGGATTTGCAAGACATGGTCATCTCCTTCTCCCCCGCCCCTCTCCTATACATCCCCACTACATATAACTGAGGGGGATCCTTTACCCTCCCTCTGAGAACCTGCTACTGCCTCAACACCAGCTAGGAGGAGACCCTCCACCTCCAATCGCCAAGCTACAAAGTCGTCCCTATCCCAGCATTACAAGGGAGGAAAGCCAGGGTCTGTCTTCACTGCAGGTGGGCGGAGCCCTCCCCCGCTCGGTAGACAGACTCTTGCTAGCAATCAAGCCCACCCAACCCCATACCAGCTCTGACGTCCACACAACTATTGCTTGCGCACTGGCTTGTGGCTGTGTAGCCGGTCTGGGCGGCTCGCTCCCAGCTGCAGTGTAGACACCCCCTTTGGCACACGCAGCAGACCTGGATCAGAACCCCAAGGCTGCTTCCTCACTTCCTGCAGTGTAGACACCCCCTTTGGCACACGCAGCAGATCTGGATCAGAACCCCAAGGCTGCTTCCTCACTTCTCTTTCAGCTCCCCTCCCCAGATCTCTCCTGGAACCTGCCCTCTTCCCCCAACCCCCCAAGTCTCAGTACTGTTGGTGCAAGAAGAGCCGTACTGTATTGACTCCCCATCTGCTGCACTCCTGACACTCCCACACCCCCTTTGCTATTGCACGGGGAGTTTAGCTTTGTGTTTGCACTCTGGGGACCCAGTTTGTCTTTAAGAGGCTGTACAAATAAGGCCCATTGTCATTGCATTGTCATTGCATTGTCTGTTCTCCACCTCCTATCTCAAATTCTTGCCCTGGAGACAGATTCCTTGGGTGGGGGAGGGGAGGTTCCTCCAGAGCCAGGGGCTTGGGGATCGGCCAGCAGCAGTCTCCCCCCCTGCCCCCCCCCCCTCCTTTCTCAGCACTAAATCCACTGACCAAACCCAGCCCCCAACAGCCTCTGAATTACAGCTGCTGGCCCAGACCAATTCAGTTCTGGTGGGACATTTTGCAAAGGTTTTCATTGGTTTTAACACTTCCCATGACTTTTTTTCCCTATGAAAAACCTAAACCAAAAACGGAACCAAAAACTCGGTGTTTGGTTAAACAAGACTGTTCCGTTTTCAAAACACGCGCTTGTTACAACTAATCAGTCATCACAAAACAATGCTGCGTAGCCGTGTTAGTCTGTATCCACCAAAGCAACGAGGAGGCCGGTGGTACCTTAAAGACTAACAGATTTATGTGGGCATAAGCGTTCATGGGTAGGCTTTTCGTGGGGGTTTTTAACCCACAAAAGCTTATGCCCAAAATAATGCTGCTTTCTTGAGCCCCAGTCCTGACCATTGGGTACCAAAAGCCCATTGGGTACCAAAAGCCCACTGGGTACCAAAAGCGAAGCGGTTTCGGATGCGGGACCTGTTTGTTTCACAACAAGTTGGGGGTTGGTCAAAGAGGCATTATTCGTCCAACCCCCCCCCCCCCAAAGTTACAATTTAAACTCTCCCCCACGTGTGCTCTGCACCCCGGCCGCCCCTGGATTATCCCTGAGCCGCACCGGGGGTTTCACCCTCACCCCTGCTCCCAGAGAGGCCAGAGGCAGATCCTTACCATCACGCTGGTTTCACTGGGGTCCGGTCTCTGACCAAAGCAGGGCCCTGGGCTGTGGCTCCAGGCAAAGGGGGGTCTGTGGGGTGTAGGGAGCTGTGCCCAGATGGGGCAGTAGAAGACGAGCAGGAGCGGGGCGTGGGGAGACCGTTCTCCTGACCTGCAAGGGCAGCGGAGAGCAGCTGCTGAGTCAGGCTGGCTGGGTGCAGAACCTGTTTGGGGAAGTGTCTGGCCAGCAAAGCACCTCCCTCCTCCAGGCTAAGAAGGGCTAATGAGTAACTGCACTCGCCTTGTCTCTGCAACCTGCCCCCTGCCCTCCTCGGAGCAAGCCAGGCCCCAGGACACAGGGGGAACCATGGCAGAGCTGATCTCTCAGACCTGGTGCCTCCATTGGGCCAGCCATGCATGTTAGGTCCAGGTCTGGCAGGAAGCAGATTGGCCCCGGGCTCACGCCTCCTGCTGCCTCCAGGAGCCACCTAGAAAAGATACAGGGCACGAACAGCTTGGGCCCAGCCCCCTGCCTGGCCCAGTCGGGACGCGGCTGGGGTGGAGGGCACTGGGCCGGTTTTAAACCGGGTGCTCCTTTTTCGGGCTGGTCTGTCCCCCGTCCGTTACAAACACAAAACCAGGCGTGGTTTTGTCCAGCTTGGACAGGGGCCACCCTTTCGAAGAGTGCTCCGCACATGAGGTACCAGCATCTCTGGTGTTCGGGGAATGTGGAGTGGCCACCCTGTCCTCTGTACTGGCTTTGGCAGAAGGACAGTCCAATGGTTCGAGTAGGAGGCTGGGGCTCCGCCACAGGCACTCTGCATGACCCTTGGCACGTCACTTAGAGTGTGTCTACACAGCAGCCGGGAGGTGTCACGCCCAGCCCCGGTGGACACACACCCGCTAGCTCTGCTTGACTGAGCGCCTATAAATAGCAGCACAGGGTAGCTGCTGGAGTACAATCCCACCCGCCCCCTGGGCTCCGGGCAGCCATGCTGCAGTTTTTAGACACAGGCTCAAGCACTGTGAATCACACCTCCCAGCTTCCGTGTAGATGTACCCACCGCATCCAATTTTTAACGGGATGCAGGAGGGAACCTGGTTGGGTTTCAACAGTGCCTAAGCCCCAGTTCCTCCATGGTAATTAGGCGTGTAACCAGGCTGGCCACTTAGTCTCTACAGCGCCTCCTCATGGCCAGGGGTGCCACCGCAGCGCCCCACCCTTGTTTTCTCCTTCACAGGGCTCATCAAACAGACTCCACACAGTCTGTCCCCCAAGTTACTACTCGGCCTCCCCCTCAGCTACTTCTCCCCATCACCCGCCCCCGGGCAGCTCCCTGCTGCCTTGTGCATAGAGACAGGAACTCGCTGTCTGCTCTCCGCTGGGGCTCATCTGGGCCTCAGGGCTGGCTTAGCCCCAGGCTCTCCGGCCCATGGGCAACCACCCTGTTACAAAGTGCCTAACTCCCACTGTAACCAAGGGGAGTTAGGCACCTAACTACATTTGAGGATCTGGGCGCCTAACTCCCATTGATTGGAAAATCCCACACGAAATTTGCATCTTAAGGCACCTAAACACCTTAACAAACCTGGCCCTAGCCCAGGGGTGAACCAGGTGTGGTGAGAATAAATCCATCCGGAGGATGATAACAACTGTCCCCAGCTCCCAGGAGACCTGCACTAATAACAGTGACTGATACCCCAGTGCATGGTCAGCGCTGCAAGAGGGAGAAAAATAAATGCCCCCAATTGTCCCATGCTACACACAGAAAAGCTGGGCTGAGGTGTCCCGGGACCCCCTTCTCCCGGACCCCCGGCTGCCAGAGCTGGACCCAGCAAACAGAGGAGGTTGTAGGTTAATAGCTATGAGCATTCCAGGCCTGGGGTTTCCATCTCGTCTAAAAGTGCTGGCTCTCAGGAGCGTTCTCTGGGGGCAGACGGCTGCTGTGGGGCAGTGATAAGGGACCCCCCCCCCAACACACACACACGCACGCAGCTCATGAAAGGAAAAGCTATAACTATTCATCACGTCCCCCCGGACAATGACCACAGGGGGGATGATAAATCTGGGCCAGGCGATCTTTAGGAAGCGTGTGGGGGCCTCTGATAAATGATCTATGGCAAAATAAATGGCAGGTGGCGAAAGGGGACTGGCTGTTAGCAGCTCGATGATTAACTTCATAATGAGCCGCAGCCGCTCGCAGGCTGGCTGCAGAGGTGCCCGGCTGGTAGCCTGTGAGCAGAGCTGGCCGGTCACAGGCAAGGCTGGGGAGCGCGTGCCGGGCTCTTTGGGTGCAGTTGTGAAGCAGTGGGTCAGGAGACAAGGAAATGGCTTCTTACCTCCAGGCCAGGAGGTATTTATGTCATAGAGTTTAAGGGCAGAAGGGACCAGTGGATCGTCTAGTATATCACAGGCCACCAGCACCGCCCAGCACCCACCCAATAAACCACGGAGCTCCGGCTCAGAAACCTCCTGCTGGCGGAGAGGAGCTGCCTTATAAAGCTTCAGAAACTGCTCAGAAGTTGCTGATTCCCAGGCGCTGCAGCTAGTGCTGCAATTAAAACCTGCGGCTGGCCTGGGCCCGCTGACGAGCTCACTGGGCTTGGGCTGCGAGACTGTTTAATTACAGTGGAGACTTCCCGGCTCAGGCTGGAGCCCAGCCATTGGGCCCTGCGAGGTGGTCAGCATCACAGCACCGATGTCCTTTTGTGAATCTAGCTCTTAGTCCTTCTGTGCCTCAGTTTCCCCATCTCTACAATGGGTATCATAGTACCGCCTGGCCACGCAAGGGTGTTGTGAAGAGAAATACATTAAAAGTTGTGAGGGGCTGAAATACTTTGCTGTGATGGGGGCCCTTGGAATAATGGCGTCTGCATCATCTTCTCCCTGGGCCTTCAAATCGCCCTCGGAAACTCCTTGAACTGATGCCATCTAACATTGCCCCTCAATCCAATTCCTCACAGACGTTTTCTTAGCCGCGTTTGGTGCAACGAAGTGAATCATTCTGGGTACAGCACCTGTCCAAGTGACACATTCACGCCGAGTTCCTGCGGCTCCGTTAATTCCTGCTCCCATTATCAGACCTCATTGGAACAGCAGGCTTTGGTCCAGCGCCGTAAAACGCAGTCATGTCTGTGACCCTGGAATGAAAGGCTGGGGCGACCATTGGAACATCGGCCTCTGCAACAGCTCAGCAACTTTGATTCAACGCGCCAGCTGGGCAGTACCAAAGGTCATTAAAAACAGCACAACGTGCCCACGGCCTATTCCACAGCTTCCTCACCAGGCCGAGGGCAAAGTGCAACCTAGTGAATTAGCCAGTTAACAGAGGCTGGTTGGTACATTCCAATGTATTGGCGAGTTAACTATTGCGTCGTTCGTCATCTTCCCACATTGCCAAAGACTTTCCAGGCGGACTCAGCTGCTGCAGATTCTCAGCCCTGCAGCGGGTCCTTTGGGATTCTTAGACGTGAACTTAATGTTGCTAAACAACGTGAAGGCTGGTGACCAATATGCTCTGCTCACAGAGCGCAGGTATCAGCAGTGGGATATTTCCATACGTACCATCATCCCTTATCAACGTCCTTCAGCCATTACCTGGAGGGGCCACCTCCTGGAGACAGATGGTGGTTTGGTGTTCTATGCTCACTCAGCCCTAGGTAGCTGAGATAAGACTATTCATGAGGTTTGCCAGATTGAAACAGGACTAAGACCACCCAGTCATTTCACACAGATCCAGTATCCTGTCTTCTGACAGTGGCCAGTGCCAGATGCTTCAGAGGGAATGAACAGAACAGGGCAATTTGTTGAGTGATCCATCCCCTTGTCATCCAGTTCCTTGTGTTAGTTTTAAACTTGCTGCCTATTAATTTCCTTGTGTGACCCCTGGTTCTTGTGTTCTGTGAAGGGGTAAATAACACATTGTGGAACTATCCGCCATGACTCCAAGAGCCGTGTTTAGCTGGGCCTGGTTTCCGTGGGTGGCTTTTCCAGGGAGTTTTAAAGGCTCATTCCCAGTGCTGCTGGAAGTGCCGGTAGCTCAGAGCTGAGTGCGTCTGTGCCTGGATTGTCTTTTCCTCCACCCTGAGTGAGAGCAGAGTGAGGGGTTCAGGTTTAGTGACTCCGAGGGCAGCTGGGCCGGGCTGCCCCCTCCCCTTTCACAGTTCAGCCCTGTTGATTAAATGCGGACATTTGCCACCCGGAGAGACTTCTGCTGAAATCAGTGGGGTTTTCGCTGTGGAAACAAAGGGCAGGAGTTTGAGGTTTTCAAAGTGCTGGTGAAAGCAGCCCTGGAGATTGAAGCCCTGGGGATAAGTTCAACACAGCTGGTGACAGTGCTGGCTTCCCCCACCCCAGTCCCTGCCCAGGTGCCCCCGCCCTGCCCAACAGGGACCAGCCCCGAGTAGTGAAAAAGGAACTCAGCCTCCAGCCGTGGGAGGGGAGGGTCCTCAGCTGGTGTCAGTCAGCACAACTCCATTGACAGCCATGGGCTCTGTGCCCGCCCCTCGGCTGAACGCACCAGTAACAACGTTTGTTAGACGGGTGGCTTTTTCAGAACGTGGGCACCCGTCCGCTGGGATCTGTGGGTGCTGAACAGCGGAAAATCTGTCCCTTAAAAAAACAACAACAACAAAACCCTTCCCATGCCTCAGTTTCCCCAGCTAGGAAATGAGGAAATGTACATCATAGGGCTCGCGAGCTGGTATGGTGATGGGGGCCGAATAAAGGTGAGAATGTGCCACTTTCTCTCAAACATCAGTGGGGACATGTAATAACGGGGCCTACAAATGTAAACTAATGAGCTCAGCTGGGAGGAGTCAGTGAAATATTGATTGGGCCAGGGAAAATGCAAGAGGTGGTAGATCCCGGCCTGAATCCCTTCTCCTCCTCAGGGTTGGGGAGACCTAAGTCACGTCCCTGGTGAGGACCCTAGGCTCTGCATTATGAAGGAGAGCCTTCTTCTCCTAGCTGGTTTGTGTAGTTCCAGGCAGCCTACCGGTTTGGGCCCCACAGGCAAATCAGGCAGAAAGCGCCTGTCTTTCCCTGGTTCGTGAATCACAGGCATATCTCTGAGAGCGGGGCAGGGCTTGCCACCCCCTCTCCCATCAGAACCTCGCCTGCTGGCTTTGTGGATCACATTCTTAGTCGCCTTTCTCTCCCCATGCCTTTTATAGGGCACCTAGGTTCCTAGCTCAGGCTTCGGGGATCACGGTGTGCCTGTGATTTTCTAGGCACCTAAAAGTTAGGCAGTGCAATGCTCATTCCTTTTGTGAATCTAGCGCTTAGTTGCTCTGTGCCTCAGTTTCCCCATCTGTACAATGGGGATTATCACACTGCCCTGCCTCACAGGGATGTAGTGAGGAGAAATACATTCAAGGTCATGAGGGTTTTGCTGTGATGGGGGCCCTATAAAGACCAGGGAGAGGTTGCCAGAACCCACTGATTTAGGGGAAAACTGGAAAACAAAGGGGAAACCTATGTTGTGCTCGGTTTGACCATGTCTGAATAATTACACAAGGTGCCGGGATTTCAGAGACTCCAGCCCAGAGATGCCATCGCTCTCGCAGTAATTGTCCACATCTCTCGGTGAAGCTCCCATGACCTCGTCAGCCACCGCCCAGCATAACGACCTTTCCTTCTCGCCATCCTTCCCCATTCCCCTGCGGATCTCAGCGTCTCCTTCCGCTGCGCATTCGACACACACAGCTCGCAGAGAAGGAGAACAAGAGGGTAGAGAAAAATCAGACAAAGGAGACGTCCTCCCAGCCCAAGACCCGGGCAGACGAGACAGGCCTCAGCTGGAAACGCGGCCTGTTCCAATCGTCACACCTGCGGATCAGCGTCCATCCCGAGCGCTGCCCTCCAGCGCTGCCTTTTCTCTTGCATGATGGGGAAGCTGCTTCATTAGCTCCAGGATGGCCAGAGGCTTCCTGTTATGTTACAGAACAGCAGCTCCTCGGAGGAGCTCACTTTACACGGTGACTCTCACCTCTCCGGGCCCTTTGCAATAGGTTCTTAGGCATGACTGAGCAGCACGGGACCCCGCTAGGGAAAGAGGCGGTGGGGCAGCGTGGTTGGGTGTATGGAGCCAGACCCTCCGTTGGTATAAAGCAGGAGAACTTCATTGGTGTCACTGGCGCTGGGCTGACTTACACCAGCTGAGGATCTGGCCCGTCGTTACCAGGCTGGGCCGTCGCCGGTTCTGATCCACGTTAGGCTGGCAGTGAAGAGAGTTTGGGCCCAAATCGTCCGAAGTGGCCACTGGTTTGGGGAGCTCTTCTCTGAGATTCCTGCAGGCAGCTTCTCAGAGGTGCTGAGTGCCAGCGGCTGCTGTAGGAGCCAAGTGGCGTTGTGAGTTGTGAGGGCCCAGCACCTCTGCAGCGAGCTCCAAGGTGTAGCAGGTTGGATACCCAGAAACTGGGACGCCCACAAAGCTGGGGCCCTTGGGGGACATACAGGGCTGAGGGATTATCCGCTTGCTTCTGAGCACCCAGAATTCCTATTGGTTTCCCCTTTGAAGAAGAGGCCAGAGGATGGAGGATGACCTATTTCTTTGAGTTCAGGCCATGGGGCTGTTTAGGAGCAGTCAGAGGTGACCAGGGACACTGGGTGCCTGACCTGAGACCCTGATTCTCACCCCCCATCCAAAAAATTAGACCGCTTTAAGGAGAGCCAAGCTGGGCCTCAGAAAATGGAGGCATCTGAAATCACTCGGCCTGGCTGAAGATCTTGGCTAGGAGGATGAGGGGTGTCATCTCGTGAAGTCCCCAGCAGTCCTGGCAGGTAGCACGGTGCAGGCCGAGAACGTGGGGGGTCTGTTGTGGTGTTTATCGGCCACAGTGCAACCTATGCTTACGCTGTGCTAACTAGCCCGTATCTCCAAGTTGTGGTGATTTACTCCACAAAGTGGGTTCTCGTTCCCTCTGAAATATCCTTCTCTCGGCCATGTGTGACTGGAGCAGATTTGGTTTTGCTGAAGTGTTTCTGCCTAATTCCATTCATCCAATTTCCCCTGGTCTGTTTTCCCCTTGCAGTGAATAATTAGCCCGCTCCTTTGCTCACTACCCTGCCTTTCCTAGGGCGGCTGAAATACCAGCTTCCCAAACGCTGGCCTTTGGTCCTGCCTGCTCCATGCCTGAGCGCATCCCCGGCCTCCTACAAGCCCGTGCTCAGCACACGCCAACGCCGGCTGCTTTTGGCTACAGGGTCCCTGTGCGATCGGCACAGAGCGACTTCTCCTGGCCATGAGCAGAGCCGTTCTGGCTCCTCACAGCTCCCACAGGAGGCTCACCTGGCAGAGCCACTACCGACAGGCTACGAGGATCCCAGCGTGAGTCCCCGCTGCAGCACCAGGCAGACAGCACACTCAGAGCACGGCATGGGACGGGGGACTCCTCCAGGAGCTGGCTAAGGGCCCCCTGGTACCTGGCCCCCAGCTGCTGTAACAAACGCTAGCCGGGGCTCTCAGCAGAACTTGAGCCTGCTACTTTCAGATCCATAGCGCAGACCTCTACTGCCTGAGCCGAGGAGTAACTCCATTCGCTGGTAGTAGGTTGTTATCCTCCGGGTGGACCAGCCACTAGCGGGGGGGCGGGGAGTGACGCTGCACAGGGGTGTGTCCCACTGGCAGGCCTGGGAGCAGACTATTTGCCAGGGGCAGGGAAACGGCAAGTCAGTGCAATTCTCCTCACCGGCCTGGCCCAGGGGTCCATCCCTGTAACCTCTGGGTCTCAGGAGGCAGCGCCCATTGACACAGAGACCCTGTACCCCAGCCCTGCCGCCCTTCCCCCGTCTCTGCTCAGCCTTCCTCAGGAGCGTCGTGATTATTTGTGTTACATGAGCACCCGTAGCCGAACGGAGAGCAGGGCCCCGTTGTACGAGGCACCACGTCCGCAGCCCGAGAGCCAGCCCTTGCCTCAAAGAGCTGATAGTCCACGTAGACGAGACAGCGACAGGATGGGAGATGGGAAGGATCATCACCCCCATTTTACAGCTGGGAAACTGAGGCATGGAGAGACTCATTGATCCATCTAAGGGCACCCAGGGAGGCTGTAACAGAGCCAGAAATGAACCCAGATCTTAGGTTATCGCCACATCCACCTGTGACAATGCGGTTCTGGCGGAACCCAACTGAGAGTGCCAACGCAGGACAAATTGCTCAAACAGGGCAGTTACAGCCCAAGGCTGGGGTTTCTCCACCTCTAAGGCAAACCAAACCAGCCAGACTAGGACGACTTCGGTCTCACCCCCTGGCTAACCGCAAGTCTCACAAGCCATTTCCTTAGACACTCCAGTTTCCCAGTATCACCACCAGTGCCACTCGTTATGAGGACAAATGGTTATGAAAACCAACACCCAAATAAAAGAAAAAAGGTTCTCCTGATCCCAAAGGACCAAGCCCCAGACCCAGGTCAATATACAAATCAGCTCTTACCCACAAATCACGCTGTTGCCAATCCTTTAGAATCTAAAATCTAAAGGTTTATTCATAAAAGGAAAAAGATAGAGATGAGAGCTAGAATTGGTTAAATGGAATCAATTACATACAGTAATGGCAAAGTTCTTGGTTCAGGCTTGTAGCAGTGATGGAATAAACTGCAGGTTCAAATCAAGTCTCTGGAATACATCCCCCGCTGGGATGGGTCATCAGTCCTTTGTTCAGAGCTTCAGTTTGTAGCAAAGTCCCTCCAGAGATAAGAAGCAGGATTGAAGACAAGATGGAGATGAGGCATCAGCCTTATATAGTCTTTTCCAGGTGTAAGAACACCTCTTTGTCCTTACTGTGGAAAATTACAGCAAAATGGAGTCTGGAGTCACATGGGCCAGTCCCTGCATACTTTGCTGAGTCTGAGGGCATATTTGCCTTCTCTCAATGAGTCCATTGTATAGCTGATGGTCCTTAATGGGCCATCAAGCAGGCTAGGCAGAGCTAATCTCAGCTTGTCTGGAATGTCACCCAGAAGCATAGCATAAGTTTGCCATACAGACAGTATAGAGCCAATATTCATAACTTCAACTACAAAACTGATACACACATATAGACAGCATAATCATAACCAGTAAACCATAACCTTGTCTTAGACACCCCATTTGACCCCCTTTATACAAGATTTGGGTGCCACTACAGGACCTTGGTTGCAACAATGATCTTTATGGTCCCAGTTTATGTCAATAACGTCACACCCCCAACGCAAAATTGATGCAGGAAGGGATGACACAAACATCACTGACTGCATCCCAAGAGCTCCTCATCCTGGGTTCTGTCTCACTACCGCTAGTATTGGGTTAGAAGCCATACCAGTGTATAACAGAAATGGTTTATCAAAATCATGTTCAACCACATGAGTGAACCTCTTTACAAACTCAAGGTAAAACTTACTTAGAACAATAGTGGATTGGATCTGCTCTGGCAGCATGGTTCCTGTATGTCTCGTGTGATCTTGCCAAGAGCTAAAGAAAACCGCTACTTTATCCACACAAGCTCGGGCAAATGTTTGGAACCCCATTAACATCGAATAAATGCGGATATTAATGTTCTTCATAGTCCAGGAATCTTGGCATTTAGCCATGAAAGCAATATGGTAGTGTGCCTCAGTCTTCCTTTTCATACAGCACCTTAGGTCTGGAATGTCTTTTCCCCTGTGAAAAGTTCCCATATTGTTTATAGGCATGAACTGTGAAACCCCAGTGTAACAAGGCCTTTTAACATAACGTGTGTTCTCATGTATTCCTTGTAACATGTTCAAGGGATTCTCCAAAAGATTAGGCACATTGTATATTTTTACAGTTTGTGGCAATAGCAACACATTCATTACAAAATTTAGCAATAACAACAAGTTCATTGCAAGTGTCCATCTACAATCATGGTTGTCATGCCACATCTTTGGCTCAATACCATTGGAGTTTGGGCATTTTAGGGTTAACCTGTGGCTTCTCTTTGGAAAATTCAGTTTTCTCTTTCCTCCTTGTCCTGCAGGATCAAACCCTATTTCTCTTGCTTAACAGAATTCACTGGCTGATGGGGTGGGCTCTCTGTGCTAACAGCTATTAGCAAGCCCTTCCTTTCCCAGCCAGGCAAGTAATTTGCACTACCCCAGACCAGAGCCAGTTCACCAGTTTTCATATTCGTAACTGCTATCATTTCCAAGGCTGGACTCTGTCTTAAAGTGATACCACACAAATCTAAAGAGTCTGCGGGTGAGAGTTTGCTTGCTCTCCCCCGCATCCTCAAGCATTTAGCCATAAAACTGCTCTGCTCTGACACACCAGTAACCAAATCTGTCCTCAAACCCTGAAGCACAAACTGCTCATCTAAAGAATCAGAAAGGAGACATTCCTGTTCCAACACCATTGTCTCCCCAACAAGTTGGCCCCACACAGCCACTTGGTTATAGGGATGCCTTAATTCCTTAACAACTTTTACTTCCTCTGAGACCTTCTCAAAGCTACCCACACTGGATCTTTTAAAAGGAAAGTCAGTGGATTCATTCACAACAGACAATTTTTTGCTGCTAGGAACTGAAACTTCCTTGATTAAATCACTCTCACATCCTTCAGTTGCAGGGAACTGCTTGCACAGATTACCATGAGGATTCCTTTCCCCAGGAGCTTTTCTAAGCAGCAATTCACCCCTCACAGAAATTCTGCCCTTACCCTCTTCACCTAGGGCTTGCTCTAAAGGAACACTTTCCTGAGCAACAACAGACTCTGTCTGGGTCTTACTTACATTCAGGATCACCTTTGGCCCATCAGGCAGATCTCTACACAATCCCCTTTCAGGCAAACCCATAGACTCACTGGATGAAAGGTCAGAAGCATTCTCCTTTCCTTTGCCACACACAAGCTTAGGAATTTTTTCCTTTTTGCTACAAGTTGTTAAACTGTCCGTAGGTACCACAACCAAATTACCTTTCCGCTCTCCTTGTGCCCTGGCTAGGGTATCACCCTGATCAGACAGAGTTGTTACACCCTTCTCCAACCACACATGAGCAACAGGCAAAATACAAGCACCAGAATTGTCTGGTCTCTGGGATTTTGCTAAAACACTAACTGGATGCAACCTAGTTACAATGCCATTCTCCCCAGCAGACACAAACTTAGGACCATTCCCTTCCTGGGCTTTAGTTGAATCCAGAACCAACTCTGAGACAACTGAATTACTCTCAACCATCACAGGCTGAGAGACACCTTCAGTCTGCTCCTCAGACAAAGAAGAGTTGGAGACGCATTTTCCTTTACTAGACACACAGTTTGGGATTTCATTTCCCTTGTCCCAGCACACAGCGCTGTTCACAGACAACTGCTTGGAGACTGGTTTCAGAGTAACAGCCGTGTTAGTCTGTATCCGCAAAAAGAAGAACAGGAGTACTTGTGGCACCTTAGAGACTAACAAATTTATTAGAGCATAAGCTTTAGTGGACTACAGCCCACTTCTTCGGATGCATATAGAATGGAACATATAATGAGGAGATATATATACACACATACAGAGAGCATAAACAGGTGGGAGTTGTCTTACCAACTCTGAGAGGCCAATTAATTAAGAGAAAAAAAAAAAAAACTTTTGAAGTGATAATCAAGCTAGCCGAGTACAGACAGTGTGATAAGAAGTGTGAGAGTACTTACAAGGGGAGATAGAGTCAACGTTTGTAATGGCTCAGCCATTCCCAGTCCTTATTCAAACCGGAGTTGATTGTGTCTAGTTTGCATATCAATTCTAGCTCTGCAGTCTCTCTTTGGAGTCTGTTTTTGAAGTTTTTCTGTTGTAATATAGCCACCCGCAGGTCTGTCACTGAATGACCAGACAGGTTAAAGTGTTCTCCCACTGGTGAGTAAAAACCTCACTTCTTCGGATGCATAGAGTGAAAGTTACAGATGCAGGCATTATATACTACTAACACATGGAGAGCAGGGAGTTACTTCACAAGTGGAGAACCAGTGTTGACAGGGCCAATTCAATCAGGGTGGATGCAGTCCACTCCCAATAATAGATGAGGAGGTGTCAATTCCAGGAGAGGAAAAGCTGCTTCTGTAATGAGCCAGCCACTCCCAGTCCCTATTCAAGCCCAGATTAATGGTGTTNGGGCTCTCAGCAGAACTTGAGCCTGCTACTTTCAGATCCATAGCGCAGACTTCTACCGCCTGAGCCCAGGAGTAACTCCATTCGCTGGTAGTAGGTTGTTATCCTCCAGGTTGACCAGCCACTAGCCGGGGGATGGGGGGGGTGTCACTGCACAAGGGTGTGTCCCACTGGGAGGCCTGGGAGCAGACCATTTGCCAGGGGCAGGGAAACGGCAAGTCAGTGCAATTCTCCTCACCGGCCTGGCCCAGGGGTCCATCCTGTAACCTCTGGGTCTCAGGAGGCAGCGCCCATTGACACAGAGACCCTCTACCCCAGCCCTGCCGCCCTTCCCCCGTCTCTGCTCAGCCTTCCTCAGGAGCGTCATGATTATTTGTGCTACATGAGCACCCGTAGCCGAACGGAGAGCAGGGCCCCGTTGTTAGTGTTGCCAACTTTCTACTCGCACAAAACCAAACACCGTTGCCCCACCCCTTCTCTGAGGCCACGCCCCCAATCCCTTCTCCAAGGCCCCTCCCCCCCCGCTCACTCCATCCCTCTCTCCCTGTGTCACTTGCTCTCCCCACCCTCACTCACTCGCTCATTTTCACCGGGCTGGCTCAGGGGGCCTGGGGTGTGGGAGGGGGTACAGGCTCCGGGCTGAGGCTGTGGGTTCCAGGGTGGGGCCAGAAATGAGGGGTTCAGGGTGCGGGAGGGGGCTATAGGCTGGGGAAGGGGGTTGGGGCGTAAGGGGGTGAGGGCTCCAGCTGGGGGTGTGGGCTCTGGGGTGGGGCCAGGGATGAGGGGCTTGGGGTGCAGGAGGGGGCTCTGGGATGGGGGGTTCAGAGTGTGGGAGGGGTTTCCGGGCTGGGCCAGGGGGTTGGGGTGCAGGGGTGTGTGAGGGTTCCATCTGGGGGTGCAGACTCTGGGGTGGGGCTGGGGATGAGGAGTTTGGGATGCAGGAGGGTGCTCCAGGCTGGGATCTAGGGATTCGGAAGGCGGGAGGGAGATCAGGGCTGGGGCAGGGGGTTGGGGCATGGGAGAGGGTCGGGGTGCAGGCTCCGGGCGGCTCTTACCTCAAGCAGCGGCATATCCCCCCTCTGGTTCCTACGCGTAGAGGCAGGCAGGTGGCACTGTGCACGGCCCTGTCTGCAGGTGCTGCCCCTCCAGCTCCATTGGCCATGGTTCCCAGCCAATGGGAGCTATGGAGCTGGTGCTGGGTGCGGGGGCAGCATGTGGAGCCTGCTGGCTGCTTCTAGGCGTAGGAGCCAGAGAGGGGACATGCCGCTGCTTCCGGGAGCCATGCAGAGCCAGGGCAGGCAAGGAGCCTGCCTTAGCCCTCCTGTGCCACCGGCAGGACTTTTCATGGCCCGGTCAGCAGTACTGACTGGAGCTGCCAGGGTCCCTTTTCTACCAGGAGTTCCGGTCGAAAACCGGCATCTGGCAACCCTACCCATTGTGCACGGCACCACGTCCACAGCCCGAGACCCAGCCCTTGCCTCAAAGAGCTGACATCCACGGAGACGAGACAGCAACAGGATGGAAGACGGGAAGGATCATCACCCCCATTTTACAGCTAGGAAAATGAGGCATGGAGAGACTCATTGATCCATCTAAGGCACCCAGGGAGGCTGTAGCACAGCCAGAAATGAACCCAGATCTCTAGAGTCTTAGATTACTGCCATATCCACCAGACTAGCCTTCCTCGCTCAGCCGGCCGGCTGCTACTGGGGTACAGACAATCATGAATTTGATATACCCGCCCCCCCCATCTCTCTTACCTAGCACTCTTCAGCAGTGGATCTCACAGCACTTCCCCCCAGCCCGATGAGGCCGGGCCGTGCGATGCAGATGGGAAACACGAACGGAAAGGCTAAGGGCTCATCTACACTTGTAACACAACAGCGGCGCAGTGCTTCAGTCTCGACACTAACTACACTGCCCGGAGGGGGTCTTCGGTGACCCACCTCCCTGCGCGGTGGTACCAGAGTGACAGAATAACTCTCGGCCTAGCACTGGCTACATGGGGACTTTGGTCGGCTTAACAATGTCACTCAGGGGATGGATGTTTCCCGTGTAGTTAAGCCAACCTAGTCTCCTAGTGTAGGCCAGGCTCCGTGACCTGCCCAAAGTCACCCAGGCAGTCTGGTGGAGCCGAGACCTGAACCCCAAACTCCCCTCTCCTAGGCTAGTGCCCTGACCACTGGACCACCCTTCTCCTCATTAAAAATCCCAAGACTCCCAGTCTACCCCCGGCCAGTCCTGGAGCCCGTGCCAGCCTAGCGGCAGCCTGGGAAACAGGCCTCTCTCTTTTTAAGGAGTTTGTCTTCACCAAACTTCCCTCTGCCCAGGCTGCCCGGCACTGCCTTTTCCGCCCCCTGGCAGCTCAGACTGGCGGGCTGAGACCGTGTCTGCTTTGCAGGGAGGGTTTCCCAGCAGGCTCCAGCGCGGGAGTGACTCCTGCTCCGAGAAAGGCAGGCGGGTGTGCAGCTTTGCTTGAAGTTAATGGAAATAATTAGCTAATTGCAGAGCGCCCGGCAGGTCACTGCAGTTGTTTTTTCTCCACAAGTTATCTGCTAATTACCCCTGTGCTGTGCGGCTTATCTCTGGGCCCCCAGAGATCCATGGGCATCGTTCTATTTACAAAATAAAACGCAGGGACACACGCGCAGCAAAGCACCAGCTCCTCCCGCACGCACAGACCCACCGCAAGGGGGTTCAGAGAAGCCATTTGATGGTCCCACCCCGCTGACACCCCCCAGCTCTACGCTCAGCGAAGGATGCGAGAATAGCATTCACGGGGAGGAAGTGTCGTGGAGGGGTTAGAGCAGCAGCCTGGGAGCCAGGACTCCTGGGTTCTCTTCCCAGCTCTGCATTTTTCTATTCTCAGCTGTGTACATTTTGAACGGGGAGGGCAATTCACCACTGGGACAATTCACCCAGGGTCGGGGTGGAGTCTCCTGCACTGGCCATTTTAAAATCTCAACCCTCTGCTGTAGGAATGATCGTGGGGCAGGTCTCTGGCCGGTGTTACACAGGAGGTCAGACTAGATGATCACACTGGCCCCTTGGAATCTATGAAACTGCTCTGAAGTTATGAGCGACATTTCTTGAAATCTGTAGCAGGTAGACAGGCAGGAGGGGAGGCTGAGGAAGGGTCCAGGCAGAAGCTCCTTAGTGAAAGACAGAGCCTCTGTAGGGCTTATGCTGCTTTTGGTACCAAACTAGATTCCTTGTTCAGTGTTAGTAGAAACTGATTCCTTCCATGATACTTACCATCATCAGATGACACTGATCTGCTATGTGACGTTAGGCAGTCATGGAACCTCGGTGCCTTGATTTCCCCATCCAGAAATGGGAAGGATGATACCAACTCTCTTCAGAAAGGGGTGGGGATGATCCTTTCCTTAAGGAATGTAAAATGTTCTGAGAGCCACAGAGGAGATGAACTGCATCTGAAAACCCACTGACATCCAAAGTCTGATTCAAAGCCCACTGATGTGAGTTGGGGCTTATGGTTGTGCTTTGAAAAAAGTTTACAACTGAACACTGACTACATAGAGCTTTGAAACTTTACGATGCAGAAGAAAAATGCTGCTTTTAACCATCTTAATTTAAATGACCCAACTCTTGCTCAAGCACTGGGGACTTGTCAGGGTCTTGATTTTATGTTTCATCTGAAAGATTTGCAGTAGCAGCGTGTTCCCGTGAAGGTGATAGACCTGGGGAGCGGTGGGGGGATTGGGTTTGTGCCCATTTATGCTTCTTTCTAGTGTATAAAGGTGGCCTGGAAGATCTTTTTCCTTTAAAGAGCATCTTCTGCTTCTCTTTAGCATTAGAAAGATCAGCAGTGTCAAGTCTTGTCCACTCTGATTTTATTACGAGAACTCCCTGGAGGTCTCAGTGATCTGACTAAGATCTCAGGCCTTACTTGAAGGGGCAGGAGTTACGAACATTTAACAAGGACATTGTGATAAATGAAGGGGGCGGGGAGTAGCTCCCTTTTATGGACACCCAGCCAGCCAGTAGCTATAAAAACCCTCTTAGTAGCTGTTCTCTACTGGCTTTACTTGTAAAGGGTTAAAAAGACTCACTGCTCTGCATAGGTAAAAGGAAGTGAGTGGACACTGGCCAAAAGAGCCAATGGGAAGGCTAGATCTTTTTAAAATTGAGAAAAGACTCCCCTTTTGTCTGTCTGTTGTTGTTCTCCCGGGGAGAGGTGGACAGGGCAGAGCTAAACTGTAAGAAACTTGGGCCAGGTATGAAAAATCCTCAGTATCATACCTAGAAACTACTCATTTGAAACCCCAGCTATGTAAGTAGATCAGGAATGTCTAGGAAGACACGATTAGGTTTATCCCTTTTATTTCTTTATGGCTTGTGGATTCCTCTGTGCTAACCTCAGGTGCTTTTGTTTTGCTAGTAACCTTTAAGCGGACCTCAAGAAAGCTATTCTTGGTGCTTAATCCTTGTAGTTACTCTTTTAAAATCTAGCAATAACTTGAGTTTCCAGATGTATTTTCTTTCCTTTTTTTTTTTTCTAATAAAACTTATCTTTTCTAAGAACAGGATTGGATTTCTGTGTCCTTAGAGGTTGTGCACATGTTGTTTAGGTAGCTGGTGGCAACAGTTGATTTCTTTGTTTTTCTTTTCCTTTCTCAGCTCTTCCCTGGATTGGGGATGAAAGGGCTTGAGGGCGCCGCACAAGAAGGAATTCCCAAGTGCACCTTCCTGGGCTCTCAAAGGGGTTCTGCACTTGGGTGATGGCAGCATCTACCCATCCACAGTCAGAGAGAAGCTGTAACCTTGGGAGTTTAATACAAGTCTGGAGTAGCCAGTATTAATTTTTAGAGTCCTTGCGGGCCCCACTTCTGCACTCGAAGTGCCAGAGTGGGGACTCAGCCTTGACAGACATCTTTTCATTCAAGTGTTTTAGACATTTGAGTTAAACAGATTTTTAAAAATTGCTTCTATTCTCAATTAACCAGGTTTTCTTTGCAGGGAATTTCTTAGTTCATGTATATCTCCGCTCTCAAGTTTTCCTTACGGTCTTCTAGGGAAAACACGGAAGGCAAACTCTGAATTCCTAATGTTAAAAACCCCAAACAAAACACACACAATGTCAAGACAAAAACAACCCTCTCCTCCCTCATACACTCACCCTCTACTTGTCCTTTAATCATCATAAAGGAGCAGGAAAAAGAAAGGCCCCTCCCCCTCCCTTGTAGGTCATCATTGAACAAGCAAGTGCAATACTAACTACTAGGAAAGAGCCACCAAGTGAATTAATATAGATATGGTATAACCCCTGGGTGCCAGGTATAGCCTGATAAATGGCTGTCTAGTGCTCCGGCCTGAGCTGTTATAACAATAGACTAGCTCATTGCAGGAGATACGGGGGGAAACCATTCCACAATGATTTGTCAAAGACCCAAGGATACTCGCCAGCCCCCTGAGAACGACAGCAAGTGGTGGAAGTAGTTTTATAAATGTGATTGATAGTGGAGGTGATGGACCCTCCGCGAGTCAGGGGTTCTGCAAACCCATTGAAATATATTTGGTGTTTGCAAGGCAGCTTTGAATTGGGGGAACTTTTCCCCTTGTCAATTTTAATCCAGCTTTTTTTCTCCCCCACCACTTAAGGAAAAACACATAGGGTGGAATCCTGCCTCTGCTGAAATCAACAGGCCCTTTGCTATTAACTTCAGTGGGGGCCAGGATTTCAAGCTATGGGGGTACAATAGAACCTCAGCATACGAACCCCTCAGGAATGGAGGTTGTTCCTAACGCTGAAACGTTCGTAACTCTGAACAAAATGTTAGGGGTCTTTCAAAAGTTTACAACTGAACATTGACTTAATACTGCTTTGAAATGTTACCGTGCAGAAGAAAAATGCTGCTTTTAACCATCTTAATTTAAATGAAACAATCTTGTAGCACAGGGTCATTCTTTGGTCACTTGCTTATGTCAAGCAATTCTTAACTCTAAGGTCTAGTATGGCCAAGCTAAAATCTTACAGGCCTCAACCTGTAGGCCTTGTGTTTCAGCCCTACTTACTTAGATATCTAATATACACTTGTCACTGCTGACTACCGATCAATCCTATCCTTCTATAATCCTACAATTTAAATCTATTTACCACACAATGATAATAGCATGTTAGTTAATCTTGACATCACACAATAAATGAATGAGAGAATGAAGTAATTGGCTACACAGTTGTCATCATGGTCCATTGTGGCACTAACGCCTATGGGGGGGAATGAAATGGACAGACCTAGCTCCAGCCGGGCAACAGCTACGTTAGCGCTGAAAGTCCTGGCTCCAGTCCCCAGTGGTAACCAAGGTGACGGTTATTCCAGTAGTGTGGGGGGAAGAGGTGCAAGACCTCTTCTTGGTCTCCCATGTGGGAGGCATCGTTCGGTGAGCAGAAGCCCGTCAATTCCTCTGCCCTGCTCGTTGCTGTCCCCTTGGGCTCTGAGCAGTGGGAACAGCCCAAAAGGTTTGAAAGCCACTTTGTGCGCGTGGCGAATCTTTCCCCTACCCAGCCAGGCAACTCTGATCGTTCGCTGGCAGAGGTTTCATCGCGAGCGTCCTCGCCGTACTGAGGCCCTCCCAAGTATGCCATGGCAGATGGTTCCCTGGCTCGGCCTAGAAAGGGGTTTAATAGGCTCTGACAGGCTTCAAGCCGACCCCGCCCCTCTCGCCCGCTTTGTGCCAGGCTATGAAATTAACTTTTCATGGTTTGTTTAGTTTGCAGCTGATGAAGAAGCAGCAGAATGAACCAAACGAAGGCCTGTNGGGCTCTCAGCAGAACTTGAGCCTGCTACTTTCAGATCCATAGCGCAGACCTCTACCACCTGAGCCGAGGAGTAACTCCATTCGCTGGTAGTAGGTTGTTATCCTCCGGGTGGATCAGCCACTAGCGGGGGCGCGGGTGTCACTGCACAGGGGTGTGTCCCCCTGGCAGGCCTGGGAGCAGACCATTTGCCAGGGGCAGGGAAACGGCAAGTCAGTGCAATTCTCCTCACCGGCCTGGCCCAGGGGTCCATCCCTGTAACCTCTGGGTCTCAGGAGGCAGCGCCCATTGACACAGAGACCCTGTCCCCCAGCCCTGCCGCCCTTCCCCCGTCTCTGCTCAGCCTTCCTCAGGAGCGTCATGATTATTTGTGCTACATGAGCACCCGTAGCCGAATGGAGAGCAGGGCCCCGTTGTTAGTGTTGCCAACTTTCTACTCGCACAAAACCAAACACCGTTGCCCCACCCCTTCTCTGAGGCCACGCCCCCAATCCCTTCTCCAAGGCCCCTCCCCCCACACTCACTCCATCCCTCTCTCCCTGTGTCACACGCTCTCCCCAGCCTCACTCACTCGCTCATTTTCACCGGGCTGGCTCGGGTGGCTGGGGTGTGGGAGGGGGTACACACTCCGGGCTGAGGCTGTGGGTTCCGGGGGGGGCCAGAAATGAGGGGTTCAGGGTGCGGGGGGGGCTATGGGCTGGGGAAGGGGGTTGGGGTGTAAGGGGGTGAGGGCCCCAGCTGGGGGTGTGGGCTCTGGTGTGGGGCCAGGGATGAAGGGTTTGGGGTGCAGGAGGGGGCTCTGGGCTGGGGGGTTCAGAGTGTGGGAGGGGTTTCTGGGCTGGGCCAGGGGGTTGGGGTGCAGGGGTGTGTGAGGGTTCCATCTGGGGGTGCAGACTCTGGGCTGGGGCTGGGGATGAGGAGTTTGGGGTGCAGGAGGGTGCTCCAGGCTGGGATCTAGGGATTCGGAAGGCAGGAGGGAGATCAGGGCTGGGGCAGGGGGTTGGAGCATGGGAGAGGGTCAGGGGTGCAGGCTCCGGGCGGCGCTTACCTCAAGCAGCAGCATGTCCCCCTCTGGTTCCTATGCGTAGAGGCAGGCAGGTGGCTCTGTGCACGGCCCCGCGTGCAGGTGCTGCCCCTGCACCTCCATTGGCCATGGTTCCCAGCCAATGGGAGCTATGGAGCTGGTGCTGGGGGCGGGGGCAGCATGTGGAGCCTGCTGGTTGCCTCTATGCCTAGGAGCCAGACGAGGGAATTGCCGTTGCTTCCAGGAGCCATGCAGAGACAGGGCAGGCAAGAAGCCTGCCTTAGCCCTCCTGTGCCACCGGCAGGACTTTTCATGGCCCGGTCAGCAGTACTGCCTGGAGCCGCCAGGGTCCCTTTTCCACCAGGCGTTCCGGTCGAAAACCGGCATCTGGCAACCCTACCCATTGTACACGGCACCACGTCCACAGACCGAGAGCCAGCCCTTGCCTCAAAGAGCTGACATCCACGGAGACGAGACAGCGACAGGATGGAAGGATCATCACCCCCATTTTACAGCTGGGAAACTGAGGCATGGAGAGACTCAAGGATCCATCTAAGGCACCCAGGGAGGCTGTAGCACAGCCAGAAATGAACCCAGATCTCTAGTCTTAGATTACTGCCATATCCACCAGACTAGCCTTCCTCGCTCAGCCGGCCGGCTGCTACTGGGGTACAGACAATCATGAATTTGATATACCCCTCCCCATCTCTCTTACCTAGCACTCCTCAGCAGTGGATCTCACAGCACTTCCCCCCAGCCCGATGAGGCCGGGCCGTGCGATGCAGATGGGAAACACGAACGGAAAGGCTAAGGGCTCGTCTACACTTGTAACACAACAGCGGCGCAGTGCTTCAGTGTCGACACTAACTACACTGCCCGGAGGGGGTCTTCGGTAACCCACCTCCCTGCGCAGTGGTACCAGAGCGACAGAATAAGTCTCTCGGCCTAGCACTGGCTACACGGGGACTTTGGTCGGCTTAACAACGTCACTCAGGAGATGGATGTTTCCCGCATAGTTAAGCCAACCTAGTCACCTAGTGTAGACCAGGCTGCGTGACCTGCCTAAAGTCACCCAGGCAGTCTGGTGGAGCAGAGACCTGAACCTCAAACTCCCCTCTCCTAGGCTCCTGACCACTGGACCATCCTTCCCCTCATTAATAATCTCCAGACCCCCAGTCTACTCCCAGCCAGTCCTGGAGCCCACGCCAGCCCAGTGGCAGCTTGAGAAACAGGCCTCTCTCTTTTGAAGGAATTTGTCTTCACCAAACTTCCCTCTGCCCAGGCTGCCCGGCACTGCCTTTCCCGCCCCCCGCATGGCTGGCAGCTCAGACTGGCGGGCTGAGACCGTGTCTGCTTTGCAGGGAGGGTTTCCCAGCGGGTTCTGGCGCGGGAGTGACTCCTGCTCCGAGAAAGGCAGGCGGGCGGGCGGCTTTGCTTGAAGTTAATGGAAATAATTAGCTAATTGCAGAGCGCCCAGCAGGTCACTGCAGTTGTTTTTTCTCCACAAGTTATCTGCTAATTACCCCCGTGCGGCTTATCTCTGGGCCCCCAGAGATCCATGGGCATCGTTCTATTTACAAAATAAAACACAGGGACACACGAGCAGCAAAGCACCAGCTCCTCCCGCACGCACAGACCCACCGCAAGGGGGTTCAGAGAAGCCATTTGTTGGTCCCACGCCGCTGTCCAATAATCTGCAGTTTTGCCGTGAAACCCCCTAGCTCTGTGCTCAGCGAAGGATGCGAGAATAGCACTCACAGGAAGGAAGTGTCGTGGAGGGGTTAGCCCCAAGGAGCCTGTTCCGTCCATCTAATGGTCTCCAAAGGAATGTGAAATGGACACGGTGGGGAGGTGCCAGGAAGGGACAGATCAAAGCAGGCTTTGAAATCAGATGGGGACACAGGCTCCTTGGCAACAAAGAATCATAGAATATCAGGGTTGGAAGGGACCTCAGGAGGTATCTAGTCCAACTCCCTGCTCAAAGCAGGACCAACCCCAACTAAATCAAAGAGCTCTGGATCTGAAACGGGCCCCACCCGAGTTCACGTGCAGCACAGGCAGGTCAAAGTCTGCTGAGAATAAAAAAAAAACAAAAAAATCACAGAATGAGTTTGGGATTTTTGTCGGGTTTCTTATATCAAAGAAAACGTAAAATCCTTTCCCTGAACCTCTTTGCTGCTGCCTGTGCAGAGGGAGAACGCTGGAGTCCGCTCTCCTCCGTCAGCATGGCGTCCGGGGCCAGGGACCTGAGCATAGGCACGCATGAGCGGATGCAGTGCTACTTCTCCTTTTCTTTTGTGCCTTGAAATAGCTGCAGAGAAACCAACCAGGAGAGAGGCCCTGCATGCCCAGTGTGGTGTGGAGGGCCTGGCTTAGATCTTAAATTCTCAGGCCAGGTCTGCACTAAAAAGTTAGGTTTCCTGAGCTCCGTCGCTTAGGGGTGTGAAAAAGGCACCCCGAGTGACGTGGTTAAGCCGACCTAACCCCCGGTGTAGACAACGATAGGTTGACAGAATTCTTCCATCAGCCGAGCTCCTGGGAAGCGGATTATGCAGAGTGATGGGAGAACCCTGCTGTCTCTGTAGTGAGTGCCGACACGGAGGCCCTACAGCGGCACAGCTGTAGTGTTACTCAAGATAGTTCAGTCCAAAGCTGACTGTGAAGAGCTACAAAGGGACCCCACAAAACTGGGTGACGGGGCAACAAAATGGCAGATGAAATTCAGTGTTGATAAATGCAGAACAATGCACATTGGAAGCATAATCCAAATATTAAAGGTCTAGAAAACATGGGAAGATTGAAAAAATTGGGTTTAGTGTGGAGAAGAGAAGACCGAGAGGGACATGATAACAGTTTTCAAATACATAAAAGGTTGTTACAAGGAGGAGGGAGGTAAATTGCTCTCCTTACCTTCTGAGGATAGGAGAAGCAGCGATGGGCTTAAATTGCAGCAAGGGCGGTTTAGGTTGGACATTAGGAAAAATTTCCTAAATTTCAGGGTGTTTAAGCAGGTTAGGGTGGGCTGTCAAGGTGGTTAAGCACTGGAATAAATTGCCGAGGGAGGTTGTGGAATCTCCATCACTGGAGATTTTTAGGAGCAGGTTAGACAAACCCCTGTCAGGTTACCTAGGGAGGTGGTGGAATCTCCTTCCTTGGAGGTTTTTAACAAAGCTCTGGCTGGGATGATTTAGTTCGGAATTGGTCCTGCTTTGAGCAGGGGGTTGGACTAGATGACCTCCTGAGGTCCCTTCCAACCCTGATATTCTATGATTCTATGGATGGTCTAGATAATACTTAGTCCTGCCATGTGTGTAGGGGACTGGACTTGATGACCTATTGAGGTCCCTTCCAGTCTTACAAAGCTATATACATATAAAATGATGGGGCCTAAATTAGCTGTTACTACTCACGAAAGATCTTGGAGTCATTGTGTATAGTGGTAATGAGGTGGCACCCACTTCTCACAAGCACCCTCTTGTTCAAGTGCGTGTCTGCACCTCTTTTAGTCTGTGGTGACCCCTTCTGGCAGTTTCTAGTAACTCAGCCCTCCAGCCAAGCCACACACAGTCTGTACAGAACACAACTCAAACAGACCCTTAATTTAATAATATATGGAGATGTACCTATCTCATAGAACTGGAAGGGACCCCAAAAGGTCATTGAGTTCAGCCCCCTGCCTTCACTAGCAGGACCAAGTACTGATTTTAGCCCCAGATCCCTAAGTGGCCCCCTCAAGGATTGAACTCATAACCCTGGGTTTAGCAGGCCAATGCTCAAACCACTGAGCTATCCCTCCCCCAATAACACCTCAAGCCCAAAGCCGTGCCCCCAGGGCTTCCTACCTGGACAATCTTTGCCTGCTCTGGTCTGTTCTAGCCCTACCTCTCCAGCTGGGCCTCTTAACAGGTCAGATCCACTTCTCAGGGTTTATCGCTGTCCACTTGTAGGCCACTTCCCCGGGGCCTTCTAGGGGGGAACTGGGCCTACCCACTACTGCAGGTTCCAGCCCAGGGACCCTAAGAATAATAGCCACATGCCACTATGTCCCTTTAACTAAAATGCTTTCAGTCCCTGGGCCACTTCCCCACAGCCCCTGCCCTCGCCAGTGCTTCACCCTTACTTCAGGGCTCTTCTGTGTTCGGGCCCAGCAGCCAGGCAGCCCTTTCTTGCTCCCCAGTCCCGACCTGCACTGTCCATGGTGCTACAGTCCTTCAGCTGGCTTGGAGCTTCACCTTCACTTCTCAGCCTCCAAGCAGTAACTGATGGTGGTCTGCAATGCAGCTTCTTTTATACTAGCCTGCAACCCTCTGATTGGCTAGTCCCTTGCAGCCTCCTCCTGATTGGCTGCTTCCTGTGTAGTATCTCTAGGCTGCTTGAAGGACTTAGCTCCACTGTTCCTTTTCCTGGGACAGGTGTGGCAGGACCCTGAAGACTCCAGCAGGGGGCCTCTGGGCCTACTCCACCCCATCACACTAGTTCTCTGAAACCATCCACTCAGTGTGAAGCAGCGGTCAAAAAAGCGAAAGGAATGTTATGAACCATTAGGAAAGGGACAGATAATAAGACAGAAAATACCTAATGCCACTACATAAATCCGTGATACGCCCACACCTTGACTACTATGATTCTACTGTGTGCAGTTCTGGTCACCCAATCTCAAAAAAGATCTATTAGAATTGGAAAAGGTACAGAGAAGGGCAACAAAAATGATTATGGGTATGGAACAGCTTCCATAGGAGGAAAGATAAAAAAGACTGGGACTTCTCAGCTTGGAAAAGAGATGACGAGGAGAGGATATGAGAGAGGTCTATAAAATCATGATTGATGTGGAGAAAGGGAATAAGGAAGTGTTATTTAGTCCTTCTCATAACACAAGAACCAGGAGCCACCCAAGGAAATTAATAGGCAGCAGGTTTAAAACAAACAAAAGGAAGTATTTCTTCACA
The DNA here is from genome assembly GCF_013100865.1 of Trachemys scripta elegans. Classification (NCBI taxonomy): domain Eukaryota; kingdom Metazoa; phylum Chordata; order Testudines; family Emydidae; genus Trachemys; species Trachemys scripta. The sequence goes on along the minus strand of NC_048298.1, from coordinate 346,648,917 downwards.
CAATGCACAGTCAACCAGCAGAACTCATTGCCAGGGGATGTTATGGAGATCAGAATTATAGCGGCGTTAAAAAAAAAAAATAGGTAAGTTCATGGTGGATAAGTCCATCAATGGCTATTAGCCATGATGGTCAGGGACACAACCCCATGCTCTGGGTGTCCCTCACCTCTGACTGCTGGAAGCTGAGTGGACGACAGGGGATGGATCACTCAATAATTGCCCTTTTCTTTCATTCCCTCTGAAGCACCTGGCACTAGCCACTGGCTGGGAGAGCTGCGGGGGTGGTGCTTGCAGAGAGGGGCAGTGCACAGAGCCACGTGCTCCCCACCCTCCTCCCAGGGGCTGCAAGGGGCATTGGCCCTTTCCAGGAGTGGTGTGGGGCTGGGGTAGGCAAGGAGCCTGCCTTATCCTCGCTGTGTCCACCACTGACCAGGAGCCAGCGCCCCATGCCCCCTCCTGCACTCCAAACCCCACACTGAGCCCTCTCCCAGAGCCAGCACCCCAAACCCCCTCCTGCACCCCCCCCCCCCCCCCCCCCCCCCCCCCCCGCCCTGACCCCCCTCCCAGAGCCAGCACCCCAAACTCCCTCCTGCACCCTGTACCCCCTCCTGCACCCCAACACTCTGCCCCAGCTTGGAGCTGACACTTTAATAGGGAAGCTTGCAGCCTCATTCTGCATTATGCCTCACTTTATCCTCCCCAATTAATCAGCATGTTATCTGGAACCGGAAGTACACAATCCGGGAGCAGCAAAAAACCAGTACCGTATAGAGTTAAACATAAATTACTAACAAAAGAACGTGATTCTGACTATACCTCATTAGCATTTCTGCACATAGTGCACCCTGCGGTTAGGGCACGTGTTAGAAAAATGTGACTACCGGGTATCTTGTATGCAAGAAATTACTCAATGTTAATTTTTTGAAATCTCACCCACTGGCACAGCTTTTCCTATAATCCTGTAGCACAGGGTCATTCTTTGGTCACTTGCTTATGTCAAGCAATTCTTAACTCTAAAGTCTAGTATGGCCAAGCTAAAATCTTACAGGCCTCAACCTGTAGGCCTTGTGTTTCAGCCCTACTTACTTAGATATCTAATATACACTTGTCACTGCTGACTACCGATCAATCCTATCCTTCTATAATCCTACAATTTAAATCTATTTACCACACAATGATAATAGCATGTTAGTTAATCTTGACATCACACAATAAAGGAATGAGAGAATGAAGTAATTGGCTACACAGTGATCATCATGGTCCATTGTGGCACTAACGCCTATGGGGGGGAATGGAATGGACAGACCTAGCTCCAGCCGGGCAACAGCTACGTTAGCGCTGAAAGTCCTGGCTCCAGTTCCCAGTGGTAACCAAGGTGACGGTTATTCCAGTAGTGTGGGGGGAAGAGGTGCAAGACCTCTTCTTCGTCTCCCATGTGGGAGGCATCGTTCGGTGAGCAGAGGCCCGTCAATTCCTCTGCCCTCCTCGTTGCTGTCCCCTTGGGCTCTGAGCAGTGGGAACAGCCCAAAAGGTTTGAAAGCCACTTTGTGCGCGCGGCGAATCTTTCCCCTACCCAGCCAGGCAACTCTGATCGTTCGCTGGCAGAGGTTTCATCGCGAGCGTCCTCGCTGTACTGAGGCCCTCCCAAGTATGCCATGGCAGATGGTTCCCCGGCTCAGCCTAGAAAGGGGTTTAATAGGCTCTGACAGGCTTCAAGCCGACCCCGCCACTCTCGCCCGCTTTGTGCCAGGCTATGAAATTAACTTTTCATGGTTTGTTTAATTTGCAGCTGATGAAGAAGCAGCAGAATGAACCAAACGAAGGCCTGTTTGCAGTGGATGGAGACGGCAGATGCTGCGGCTACCACAGAATAAAACTCACCGTGGGTCCGTGCGTGCACAGGCTGCCCGATAGGGGAGACGGCTGACGCACAGCTAGGTGGTGATAATCAGCCTTTGGGTACAATGGAAAGCTTATTTATTTGGCTTATGGTAGCACCTGGGGCCCCAACGGCATTGCCACCTCCCCCCGCACAGGAGGCTACAGCGCAGTACTCTGGGGAAGAGCTCGCTTTCTAAGACAATAGAATGCACATTCTCCAGCGAGCCTTTATGATTCACTTGGGATAAGTCGTCGAATTCCCATCTTGAGCGTGAGTCAGCCGTGGAGATAAAGCCGTCATATGTTAAAGGCTGACCATGCACACCGCCCCCAAAGGGAATACAATACGGGGGCGTTTGAGCCTGCAGGAGACGGAGCTTTCACAGGGGCCGAACTCGCTGACACATGAGATGAGAGTGACCTCATCACGTTCAGAGCCAATTGCAAAAGTCATCCCATGGACTTCGTTTTCACTCCGTACGCTCTTTCACACATCCCCACCCCACCCCTGCAAAAACAACAAAGTCATCAAGCTAGTTCTCTCACCGTCTGGCAAAGGAGAAAGACAGGAAGGATAGCCCAGTGGTTAGCGCACTATCCCGGGACTCAGAAGATCTGGGGCCAATTCTGTGTTCCCCACAGACTCCCTGTTAGCCCTTGGGCAAGTCACTTTGCCTCTCTGTGCCTCAGTTTCCTATCTGTACAATGAGAAACGTAGCCCTGGGGTGTGTGAGGATAGAGACTGTGGTGAGGGGCTCAGATCTCCTGGTAATGGGGGCCCTGGCCATATAAGTACCATGGAGACACGGAGCTGTGGGGAGGCTCTCAGTACAACAGCGACAGGTATGTAGCCAGATTTAACACAGGCCATCTCTTCCTCGATCTATAACCAGACTGGCTCTACGCTGCTCCATTCTGGCAGGGAAAAGGAAGCGAGTCAAGACAGTTGATGTTGGCTGTGCTCTCCCCTGTCACCTGTAGGGGGCACTATTTAGAATTGCCTGCCCAAAGGTGCCGGTGAATGATAAGGGATATTTTGTTACAGAGCAGAAACTAGTTTGAGGAATTAACTTTCTCTTACCTCTGGGCAACTCCTTCATTCTAGGAATTCTGCTCAGATTTATAGCTATACTTCACTACCACTAGGGCGCTTTGAAAATTGACAGAAACCTGCGTGGGGAAAGAAACAAAGGGGAAACCCCTAAGTTCTAACACCGGGCTCTCTATAAAAAGAATGTTTAATGGCACGGATCTCGCTCTAAAAAGCCTAGTTTATATCGGCGTTTTATGTCCAGCTGAATTGCTCTATTATCTCGCCAAAGCCAGTGGAGTTACCCTGCATTGGTGCTGGTGCAAAGCGGATTAGATTCTGGCTCATTGTTTCTTGGAAGCTGCTTAGCTCAAAAATATAAGTTATTAAAAATGAAGGGGGGAAGTGAGCAAACATGAGAACAGTCAGTGTGGCCCAGTGGCTCCAGGGCATTGGACTGGGTGTCAGGAAGCCTGGCTACTGTATTGGTGTGACGGAGCTGGGAGCAGGGCAGATTTGACCTGGGAATGTTGCAGNATGAACCAAACGAAGGCCTGTTTGCAGTGGATGGAGACGGCAGATGCTGCTGCTACCACAGAATAAAACTCACCGTGGGTCCGTGCGTGCACAGGCTGCCCGATAGGGGAGACGGCTGACGCACAGCTAGGTGGTGATAATCAGCCTTTGGGTACAATGGAAAGCTTATTTATTTGGCTTATGGTAGCACCTGGGGCCCCAACGGCATTGCCACCTCCCCCCGCACAGGAGGCTACAGCGCAGTACTCTGGGGAAGAGCTCGCTTTCTAAGACAATAGAATGCACATTCTCCAGTGAGGCTTTATGATTCGCTTGGGATAAGTCGTCGAATTCCCATCTTGAGTGTGAGTCAGCCGTGGAGATAAAGCCGTCATATGTTAAAGGATGACCATGCACACCGCCCCCAAAGGGAATACAATAAGGGGGCGTTTGAGCCTGCAGGAGACGGAGCTTTCACAGGGGCCGAACTCGCTGACACATGAGATGAGAGTGACCTCATCACGTTCAGAGCCAACTGCAAAATTCATCCCATGGACTTCGTTTTCACTCCGTACGCTCTTTCATACATCCCCACCCCACCCCTGCAAAAACAACAAAGTCATCAAGCTAGTTCTCTCACCGTCTGGCAAAGGAGAAAGACAGGAAGGATAGCCCAGTGGTTAGCGCACTATCTCGGGACTCAGAAGATCTGGGGCCAATTCTGTGTTCCCCACAGACACTCCCTGTTAGCCCTTGGGCAAGTCACTTTGCCTCTCTGTGCCTCAGTTGCCTATCTGTACAATGGAAAACGTAGCCCTGGGGTATGTGAGGATAGAGACTGTGATCTCCTGGTAATGGGGCTCAGATCTCCTGGTAATGGGGGCCCTGACCATATAAGTACCATGGAGACACGGAGCTGTGGGGAGGCTCTCAGTACAACAGCGACAGGTATGTAGCCAGATTTAACACAGGCCATCTCTTCCTCGATCTATAACCAGAATGGCTCTAAGCTTCTCCATTCTGGCAGGGAAAAGGAAGCGAGTCAAGACAGTTGATGTTGGCTGTGCTCTCCCCTGTCACCTGTAGGGGGCGCTATTTAGAAGTGCCTGCCCGAAGGTGCCGATGAATGATAAGGGATATTTTGTTACAGAGCAGAAGCTGGTTTGAGGAATTGACTTTCTCTTACCTCTGGGCAACTCCTTCATTCTAGGAATTCTGCTCAGATTTATAGCTATACTTCACTACCACTAGGGCGCTTTGAAAATTGACAGAAACCTGTGTGGGGAAAGAAACAGAGGGGAAACCCCTAAGTTCTAACACCGGGCTCTCTATCAAAAGAATGTTTAATGGCACGGATCTCGCTCTAAAAAGCCTAGTTTATATTGGAGTTTTATGTCCAGCTGAATTGCTCTATTATCTCGCCAAAGCCAGTGGAGTTACCCTGCATTGGTGCTGGTCCAAAGCGGATCAGACTCTAGCTCATTGTTTCTTGGAAGCTGCTTAGCTCAAAAATATAAGTTATTAAAAATGAAGGAGGGAAGTGAGCAAACATGAGAACAGTCAGTGTGGCCCAGTGGCTCCAGGGCATTGGACTGGGTGTCAGGAAGCCTGGCTACTGTATTGGGCTCTGCCATTGCTGGGTAAAGTCAGGCAATTCCCTTCTCCCGGCCTATGCCTCAGTTTCCCCATTTGGAAAATGGCAACCCTCGCCTCCTTTGTGAAGTGCAGGGCGATCTACAGCTGAAAAGTGCATGGGAGCTGGTTTGGGGGCTCTTGGTTGTTGGGTATTATTTAGATGGTAGTGTACAATACCTATCGTTCTCCTTTGACAAACAGACAAGAGAACAAACGCCATACAAAACAAACAACAAGCCTTCGCCCTTCTCTGGTACCTCTGACCCAAGGGTGTCACGGCCTTACAAATATTCACAGTTTAAGCCTTCTCAACATAACGTTTCTTTTCCAACCTCTTGAAAGCTTCCTAGGACAATTCTCCTCTAGGATGAGATGGGAAATTCCCCAAATAAATCAGTCCCGTGGGGAACTTACGGATAGGCTCATGGTGGGAATCTGACTTCAGCCTTAACCCTGCAGCAGCTAACGCGGCTCTAAACCAGCCACTGGTGCCACACTCCAGAGTTCTTCTCCCTCCAGCTATTTGCAGGCTCATGTCCAACTCAGTCATCTCCGCACCAAGCTATCTACGCTTCAGCCCTTTAACTCCTACCTGGGAATTCAGCCCCTGGATCATTTCAGTTGCTCTCCTCTGAACTCCCTCCAATCTGTCAGTTTCATTCTGGTGATCAGACACCGGGATAATGAAGGTAATATTCAAGGTGTGATTGCCCTGCAGCCGGAGAGAGAGAGACCATCACCTCCCACCACTCGCTTTGTGTACGCAGTCCCAAATCTCATTGGCCTGGTTTGCTTCCACATCACACTACGTGTCCACTTGCTGCCCATGGTACAGTACGGTGCCTGTCCCATTCCTGCCTTCCAGTTTTCATGCTCCCTTTGGGTATTTGTGTTTTAGATTATTTCCCTCCTAACTGAATCTCATTTCATTTCTTTGCTGCCCACGTTTCTTAGCTATCCGAGTCCACTTCACTATCCCCTTGTCTTCCGGGTTATCTGCAACCCCTCCCAGTGTAACTTGAGCGCCCTCGTGGCCAAGATGGAGTTTGCTCTGCAGGCAGCTCTGGCCAAGAGAAGGCGCACGCAGGTGTTGCCAGCACAGAGTGCCCGAGGCAAAGCAACAGCGGGTTCGTTGCCCGGTGTGCTTCGCGCCAATAAACACACAAGGGGGAGAAGCAAACAACATTTATTTGGGATCCCAAAGCGGTGCTCGGAGACAGGCACGTCTCAGATCAAGCACACTAACAGGAACAGTTTTTCTTCTTTTATACATTTTGCAGTTAAGCCTCACCCCCCCCCCACCTTTCCCCTCTAGCCCTCCCTTTCTCTCCCCCATTCCTCCCTCTACCCCTCCCGTCCCTGGTAATAGTTACTAAGCAAATAACGATTACATTTAAGCAGTTAAGTCATTCTTGGCAGCTATAAGCCTAGCTTGTTAGTAACTTCTTTAAACCGTTATCTTGTCCTTTTTCCCTTCAGCCAGAAACATACAGGCCTCATTATTACCGCTTGAGCAGGGGGTTGCACACAGATAACTGGTTGCTTACATATTCCAATTGCACCTGGCTTTTGAGGTTGATTAGAGTTTAAACATGGAAGGATAGAGTTTGGTTCACTTAGGCCTAGTGCAGGAAGGCTTCATTGACACTTTGTGGCCTTCCACCCTCCCGAGTTACCTAGGGTGAGGCCTAGTGACGTCAACACAGGAATGCAGCAGGAGAAATCCATTCCACCCCAGGGGCACCTGTTCCAAACCCCCCCAGAGTGGACACATACCCCCTCAGAAAAAGTACAGTGGATATAACAAGGGAAATATTTATTTATAGAGGGATGAGAGGAGAAAAACATCAAGGGGGAGCAGTAAGACAGGGCTGCATCCAAGCCAAGGCCCCACAGGCCCAGTGGTAGCACAGTCTGGAAGGGCAGACACCGAGCAATGTGTCTGCACACAGAGTTCAGGAGTCCTGAGCAAAGTTCCAGTCCAGGGGTGAGTCTTGGGTGCTCCTGGTCGCCTTTGGCGCCAGTGAACTTTCCCCCAACAAACCCCTCCGGTGCCCTCTTCTGCCGCTCTCTGCAAAGCCACCCAGAGCGACCACCTCCCCACTTAACTACCTACAGCCTCCCTCCTTGTCCCCAATGCAGAGTCCCAAGCCCCAGTACTCACAGCCCCGTGCAGCTCTGGGCAGCCGCGATACTGGGTCCAGCTCCGGCCTGTCCTTCTCAGCAATTCCTCCCTGGCACCGTGCTCCTCCTGGCTCCTGTCCTGGGCTGTCCCCGATCAGCCCTGTCCGTCCCAGGCCTCGGGCAGGTTCTCTGCTGCGTCCCTTGTCCAGGGCCTGCAGGCTGCCTCCCCCTCTCCCTGGAGCTCTAGCCTACCCCTGGAGTTTCCCTCCTTTTTTATTACTCTCCCCCTCTCCCTTAGGAAAAAGATTTAAAGAGCCATGCTCTCTAAACCCCAAAGGGGTTATACCAGTTTACAGCAGTATCAGCTGTGCATTTCATTAACCCTTTTCCAGGTCATTAATGTTACATAGGACCCTGGCTAACACTGATCCCTCCAGCAATTCACTAGACCCCCCTCCCCCCCCGCAGCTCAACCCCTTGCTGTTTATTTTTATGCTCTTGACGGCAGCTTTCACGTCCCTTCCCAAGCCAATTTGAAATAAGTTTTTCAAGGAAGATTTCACGCGATGCAGTATCGAATGCTTTAATAAATTCAAAATTCATTACAGCATCTGCATGCCTTTCCAGCCACTTATTTTATAATCCTATCAAAAAAGCAATCAGGTTTGTCTAGTAGGATTTATTCTTTATAAATCCTGTGCAGTTTATTGCTTCTGGGTTTCTATTATCCCAGAGCCGGTCAGCAATTTTTCCTCTTCATATTAACTACATCTTTTAGGGGGGTGTTTCCCCAGAATGGAGGGTGTATTACCCTAGAATTGCAGCAAGCTAATTGGAGCCATACTGGGTGCATTCAGTCACCCTGACTTAATAAACTAGAACACCACTTGTTAAGGGTTCCTTTGGACAAGCAGGGCTTCTGGAGGCAAGGTCAAATACTACCTGCAGACTGGCAGGCTCTGCTAAGGGGAGGAGGGGAGAAAAGAGTCAACAATTGGAGACTGACAGAAGATAAGTGGATAGAGAGCTGGAGTTTGGGGTGTCTTTGATACAGAAGTTTATGATATCTAAGACTGTTAGGAATGTTTGTTGATAGTCGTTTATTGAAGTTAGGAGAAGTGATGACCCAGAATGGGTCACTGTGAGCTGTGTGATTTGTAAAAGTGAGTTATAAAAAGACTAGATAATAGAGTGCACTTTGGAGCAGTTTTTTGAAGCTCGCCTGAGAGTCTTTTCTGGTATCGTACTCCCCGGAAGGGACGTGACCGGCCATTGCTGACCTGCTGCTAATTACTCAATACCATCTCCGATTTTAGGTAATGTGACAAAGCTCCTCCTCTATCTTGGTGGGTCCTGCGCTTATTGGCGGATTTTCTTGCCTCGGAGATTCACCATGTGGGTTGGGGAACAGCCCAGAGACCTTCCCCTCTGGAAGAACCCACAGTCCAGGTCAATTGGGAGGTTTGGGGGGAACCCAGACCCGCCCTCTACACTGGGTTCCAGCCCAGGGCCCTGTGGACTGCAGCTGTCTATAGTGCCTCCTGTAACAGCTGCATGACAGCTACAACTCCCTGGGCTACTTCCCCATGGCCTCCTCCAAACACCTTCCTTATTCTCACCACAGGACCTTCCTCCTGGTGTCTGATAACACTTGTGCTCCTCAGTCCTCCAGCAGCACACCCTCACCCTCACCCTCTCACTCTCAGCTCCTTGCGCCTCTTGCTCCCAGCTCCTCACACTCTCACCACAAACTGAAGTGAGCTCCTTTTAAAACCCAGGTGCCCTGATTAGCCTGCCTTAATTGATTCTAGCAGCTTCTTCTTAATTGGCTCCAGGTGTCCTAATTAGCCTGCCTGCCTTAACTGGTTCTAGCAGGTTCCTGATTAGTCTAGGCAGAGAGTAAGCGTGTCCCTTATAATTACAGGTGGAACGCAGCATAGGATAGTGCAGCGCAGTGTTAGGATGTGGATGCTTGAGATGTGTGTGACTTTTCATTGCAATTTACACGTTTCAAATTTAAAATATAACTTTAAGAACTGCTGCCAGTGATCGCTTACAGACAGGCCGTCTGGAACCGATCGCAGCACTTAGAATCGTTTAAACTGTACGATATTGCGGTGTGAATGCTCTTTAACTTGCATTTAAGGATTTGTGCTTTTATAACGTCAGTACGGGATTTGGGTCTGATTTATGTTTTTAGATTATTAGTGTATTAGGGATTATTATTCAGATCAATAAAAAGGTTTCTTGCTTTGGAAAAGAATATTGCTTGTGTCAATCACTTATTGGAAGGCCTTATCTGTGTCTTTCAAGTATTTCCTTAACAATCCTGGTGACCGATACCTTAGGAAAAACAGATTAAGTAGATTACTTTAGGGACTCCCCAAAAGCTGTTTTTCAATGAGTTCCCGAACCAGCTCTTTTAAAACTCTTGAATGTACATTATCTGGACCTGCTAATTGAAAATTTCTAACTTTAGTATTTGTGGTTTAACATCCACCTGAGGCAATAGTGGAATAGGAAGAGTGGGATCATCATCATATGATATGAATATATCATCTGCTTTTTTTGTATTATTACTGAAAATTCTATCATTTCCATCTAGTAATGGACCAATACCATTGTTAAGATTCTTTTCGTTCTTAATATACTTAAACTCCTTCTTATTGTCCTTAACTCTGCAGGCCATAGATTTTTCCTTATGTCCCTTTGCTTCCCTTATCAATTTTCTACAATTCCTAGCTTCTGATTGATATTCATTTTCATCATCAACTTCCCCTTTCTTCCATGTGCTATATATAATTTTAAAATAGTTTATAGCCTTCCCTTCCCTTCTAAACAGGTCAGTTTTTAACCAGTACAGCCTTCTTCCTCAACTGTGGTATTGGGAGAGGGAGGGGTGGGTTGTGGCTAAATCAGACTGGGAACTCCTTGTCAAACATTTTCTACTCTCCACCTCAGACAAGGATGGGATCTTCCTCCTGGATGGACTCTTGTCATTTTCCTAAGCTTCATTTATTGATCTTCCTCCCAAGCGACAGACAGCTGACAGGAATCAGCTCTGTATTACACCTGCCTCTGTCTGTGGCTCCTCCAGAAGAGAGGGAGGATCAGCATCATGCAGGGGAACACTGGTGTATGTGAAAGGAAAGGCTTCCTTGCGCCGCACATCCTTGCTGTGGAACCTCGAGCCCAGCTGTGTCCCTGGCATGAACCCGATGGCTGGTTCAAGGGGACGTCCAGTGCTTATTAAACACCAGCCTTGGATGCTGCATTTCTCCAGCATAGACTGCAGCTTGCATTGGACTCACCTTATAAATGAAACCCTGACAGCTCTTTCCCTGGTAACTGGGCCTGGCTAATCCATCAGACCAGCATCTCCAGATTAGCTATTGACATCTGCATTAGGGATAAATGACTCGGGGGAGACGTATGAGCAGGGTTCATCTGTCTAGCTCTGACTCCTTGTCTGCCCTTAAGTGTTCGGATGCTGCAGCACGGGAGTTGCTGTTGAGTGCCCAGGAAAGATTCGTCCCCAGCGCCTGCTCCTTTGAGGATTCAACTCAAGGCCACAGTCATTGGGCTGGGGGAGTCCTGGGACCTTGGGAGACAGGCGCACGTTTCCTCCTTGGGGCAGCGACGCCACACCTGTCTCTTGTCCGTGTCGTTCCAAAGGTTCAGTATAAAGCTCTTGGCTTTCATACGTCTGCCCCAGATCCAAACCAGGTTAGAAATGCCTGAAACTCAGTAACATCCGGTGGCTTCTCCGAAATGGGCTGGTGGCTTTTTATCCAGTCGCTGTGGCTGGGCGAGCCCATTGTACAAACCCACAGGGCTGCAGCTGGCACTGATAGGCAGCCGCAGCAGAAGCCATGGAAAGGGAGCTCATCTCCAAAGCTATTCTCCCCTTGGGGAGAGCGGCGCTGGCCTCTCGGATGGCAGGCAGGTGTTACCCGTCTACCTCGCCAGTGACACGGCAGCGGGGAGCAATTCCTCCCTGTCTTCTAAACAACCAGCTCCAACACCTGGTTTGAACGAAAGCTGAGCGAGCCGCTGCCATTCGGGGCAGCCCGAAGCGTCGGCTGAGCAGGGAAAGTCCCCTTATTCAAATCCCAGGTGCCCTTCGCTGACTAGTACCTACAATGTGGCACAGTCACGGTGTTGGCCGTCTCCATTTGGGGCGGCACATTGCAGGGCTTTGTCCTGGCACAGGAAGGTCGGAAAGGAGACGCTCTCTGTCTGGCCCCCGCTTGAAACTGGTGATCCCTCGCCTCTGTTTGCCAGAGGGTGGAGACGGATGGCAGGAGAGAGATCACTTGATCATTACCTGTTCGGTTCACTCCCTCTGGGGCACCTGGCATTGGCCACTGTCAGCAGACAGGATACGGGGCTGGATGGACCTTTGGTCTGACCCAGTCTGGCCGTTCTTATGCTATATCTCGTCTGACTTTCTTTGGGCAGGCACTTGGGGCCTATCGCCTCCAGCGTATTTAGGTTCCGAACTTCCAGTGAAATCAATGGAAATTAGGAGCCTAAATATCTTAGAGGATTTGAGCCTCGACCTCTAAAGTCATCCTGAAGCGACCCAATCTGACAGTTTTCACCCCCAGACTACTACTACTGAGGTCTCCAGCTGGACCAGAGAGACCACCGCCCGCCGGCTGTCAATCACAATGTTTGCTGGAATGTGCTTAAATACTCCGGTGAAGGAGAGAGTAGAAAGTGTGTGGGGAGCAGTTTTGCAGTCAGTTATTGTGCATGTGGCATTCAACAGCAAGTGGGTTGGAAGAGAAAAGGGAGGGGGAAGGGAAGGGAAGAGAGAAAGAACTAAGATCAAACTCCAGGGACCCTTTCGGAGTTGGCACCATGGAATGGAAAAAATACTTCCCCTTGAGGAGAGGCCATCAGCAAACGCAGCCCCACGGCTCTGCGCCTCTGACTCTTTACATACCGGGTCACTTATCTCCACTGTCCTTTCACCTCCTTAATATCCCATTGCACCGAGGCTAGCGGACTGCAGGCTAAACGATCGCTGGGTTTGCCTTCGCTACCGAGCTGCAAGTGGAAGTGAAAAGCACAGTAATGAAGCTTGCAGATGCCGCGAAACACAGCACAGTTAATACCGGCGCAGGCATTCACACAACAGAGACGCCGAGAGCACTTAGGAGCCTGGGCAGAAAAGAGAGAAATGTCTCTACCTGGTGGAACGTACCAGTCAATAGGGGACAGAGCTGGTGATCGGCAATGCTGACGGAGAGCTACTGCAGAGGTGGACGTGAATTTGTTTTGCTCTTGTATCCTACGGAAGACGGAGGTCTCTGGGTACGTCTACACTGCAGTTAGCCATGTGCCTGCGAGAGCGGCGAGACAGACCTGCATTAGCTTTGCTCGAGCTAGCGTGCTAAGAAATGGCAGAGTGGATGTAGCGGCTCTGGCAGAGGCTTGGGCTAGCCCCTGCCCCAAGTCCAAGCCCACCCCACCCAGCCCCGTTGGGCTGAGCTCGGCTGGCTAACCTGTCCCCACAGCTATCTTTAACACGCTAGTGCAAATCTGCCAGCCAGGCTGGACTGCTCACTGGCAGCTGCAGTGTAGACACATCCGCCGCGACTGTGCGGTGCGCACACGTGCAGGAATAGCAGGGGGCTGCAGTCAGGACTCAGGTGCGGCAGCACAGCGGTGAGTGTGGAGCAGGTGACCAGAGGTGTCGGGGTGTTTATGGGGCAGGTTGGAGATGGAAACAAACAAAAAGACGGATTTCTTCACACAGCGCACAGTCAGCCTGTGGAACTCCTTGCTAGAGGATGTTGTGAAGGCCAAGACTATAACAGGGTTCAAAAAGGAACTAGATAAGTTCATGGAGGATGGGTCCATCAATGGTCTATTAGCCAGGATGGGCAGGGATGATGTCCCTAGCCTCTGTTTGCCTGAAGCTGCGAATGGGCGACAGGGGATGGATCACTTGATGATTCCCTGTTCTGTTCATTCCCTCTGAAGCACCTGGCATTGGCCACTGTCAGCAGACAGGATACTGGGCTAGGCGGACCATTGGTCTGACCCAGTCTGGCCGTTCTTATGTTCTGGGAAGGAGAGCTGAGATCTAGATTCTAGTTGAAAGCTGTGTGTTATTATTCCCTCCTTTTCAGAGCACAACACTTACTCACCTCAAGAGAACACCCCACCCCATTTTTTGGCTTGCAGCTAGACTCCCTTCTAGAAAGGATGTCTCAGGATCTGTGGGGTTATCCATCCGGTTCCACTGTTAACCCCACTGAGTGTCTTCCAAAAGCACTCAGGGGTGACAATGCACCGCAAACACGCCTTACAAAGAATCTCCACCAGCATGAACATAACCAGGCGCCACCGGGAAGAACACTGGACGCCATGAGATCAATTCTGGGATTTATTTCGGTTGCTGGTTTACAAAAGACGCTTGAAATAACAAAAGCAGAAGGAAGTTTTCAAAGCAGCATAAAAGAGCTATTAGTATCCAGCAAACCCCGTATTAAACCCTCAATGTACAGCTTAAACTGACAACAAAAGCCTCAATCGCAATGAAAATAAACCCTGGTCACAAGCAAGGCAGTGCTTAGGGCTTGACTAGCTGCTGGCCAGGGTTCAAGGTTTGGGCACGAGGCCAAGTCAGAACTGACATCCCTGGTCTCCAATCTGAACAGTGGACAGCAGGGGGCGATAGCTGCTTTCATGGGACAAAAACTCCTCCACTCATCTCTTATCGCAAAACTATTGGCCGTGTCTGAACTAGAAAAATGGCCTTTCTGGTTTGGGGGCCGAGCCAAACCAAACCCAGAGTGGGGAGTTTGAATGCCAGAGGTGGACGCTTAACCCTACAAAATATTCACAGGGTTTCAGATGAGTGGTTCGGTATCATCAATAACTGAATCAGCTGTAGATGCAGGAGGCACTTGGGAAGTCACCCGTCCCCTCTAAACCCTGTATCCTAGCTTGAAATGTTCAGCTGCTTCCTAGCCAGGGAATTTCCCCCCCATTCTATTTTTCTGCAGTTTACATTATTTGCTAAGTAGACGACGACGCTCGGTTTACTGCTCCCTGCAGCTCTGAGACTTCGATTTGGCCTCTTCATTTGCTAGGAAACGTCGGTGTCTTGCATAGGGTGACCAGACAGCAAGTGTGAAAAGTCAGGACAGAAGGCACGGGGTAATAGGAGCCTATATAAGAAAAAGACCCAAAAAGCGGGACTGTCCCTATAAAATCGGGACATCTGGTCACCCTAGTCTTGCATCACAACACCTGCAGGAGAACTGCCCCAAATCAGAGCGTGATGCTACAATCCCTCGCTGAGACGCTTGCATTCCCACGCCAGTGCAAAGAAAGGCAGTTATCCGGCTTGATGTGGCTAGCTGAGCCCTGGCTACCCCACCTTTCCCAGTGACTAGCTTGAAAACCAAAACCCAGAGGCAAAACCCAGCTTATCAGGTGTGTGGTACTGGCAGGGCCCACACCGACACACAAACTGCAAGCAGGAAGTTGGAGGCTGAAATCTTCCAAGGGCAAACTCAGATTTTTGAAACCTTCTGCAGCAAAGAATTGTCGTGAACATCCTCCAGCCAGTTGATGAGGATCTTATTCAGAGCAGCTGGCCTGAAAAAAAACAAAACAAAACAACAACACACACTGCATTAAGCTCGGACTGCTCCTTACTGGGCTTTCTCCACCCAGCTTTCCCGGCCCAAGGAATTAGGCTTCCATCCATTTCCTAGGGAGACTGCTCACAGCCTGTGCTGCTTTGCAGTTGGGCAATGTTATTTCCCACGAAAAGTTTAGAAGAAAATGATCCATTTTATTATTAACTGGCGGTAACGAGGTGGCATTAACGTGGGGAAAATGCAGGCTGCCAATTAGAAGAGGCTGAGAATTTGACCCAAAAACGCCTTTTTGACTAAATAGAATATTATTTTATTGTTCTAATTTTTCAATCAAAACATTGTCCCAAGTCCCATGCCCTATGAAGTCAATTACATCAACACTCCCACTTGTATCAACCAAACTTGTAATCTCGTCAAAAAATGAGTTGGACAAAATCTATTCTCCATAAATCCATGTTTACTGGCATGAATTATTACCCTCCTTTAATTCTTTGTTATTAGAGTCCTGTATCAGTCACTCCACTGTTTTGCCCAGGATCGATGTCAGGCTGAGAAGTCTGAGACTACCTGGGTCATCCCGTTCACCCTTTTTAAATACCCGGGGAGTTATGACAACTTGTTAAAAAAAATCAACGCTAATGGCCCAGACTGTAGGGACTCAGGCTAGAACCTAGAACTGCCGGGCTCTGGGTAACTGAAGCATCTATGCCCCCACATGGCAGAGCTGCAATCAATGCACTATAATCCCTGGGAGACTAAGGACCACAGGAAGTGCCATCCACAGATGACCTGATTGGTAGCATCTCTGACTGAGGTCTGATTGGTCCAGGTGCACTATTTAAGCATGGAGGGAGTTCCAGGAAGCTGCCTGTGCAAGTTGGTGGTACCCAGTCTTCTGCTACAACATAGTCCTCTCTTATTCCCTGCATTGGACCTGGCTCTAACCCTTGTCTTCATTCCTGATCCCCGCCACCAGCGACGATCTCCAGCTAGAGTCCTGATCCCTGACTCCAGTTCCACTCTTCAGCTTGACTTTCGGTTTCCGATGCCAGCTCTGACCCCTTGGCTTGACCCCTGTTCAAACTATTAGGCCCTACTTCTGCTCCGACCACTAGCCCTGACTCCTGGTTCTACCCGCTAGGTCAGGGCACCCATATCCCAGTTGTGATACCCGAGCACTCCTTGGCCAGCTCTTCTAAAACTCTTGGATGCAAGTTATCTGGAGCTGCTAATTTAAAATGTTTAATATTAGGCGCTGTGTTTAACATCCTCCTGAGTTACTGCTGGACTGGGTGTTGAAGGCTCCTTTAGCTCCTAGGTTCTGAACACCCCCTTTTGGGGACACCCAGGATTCACGCAAAGAGAAGCAGAAGATTTGCATGAATGGGTTGGTGCCCAGATACCATGGTGAGAGGTGCTGCGGAAACACCCGAGACAGATCAAATCAGCCCACCTTGTCCAGCAGTGGCCAACACCAGAGGAAAGCAACACATTCCAGTGTGGGTGATTCCCTTCTGCCTCCCTGAAATTCCCCTTGGATACGGGATTCTTCATTTCCCACCCTACAATGCTGCCTGGTATAGCAGCGCTGCTAAGCAGCTACAGTGGCCCACTCCACCCCAGGGGGCCTGATCAACAGAGGATGGCGAAGAAGGTGCCAGTGAGGGTTGACGAGCTAGTGTTGTAAAGCACACAGAGGTCTTTGGGAGAAAGGTGCCAAGTTCAGTAGCAGGATTAAGAACAAGAGAAAGAAGGTTTCTAATAACACCGGACCCTCGCTAGAACGCAGGATTTGGGATCCATGCGCGGTACCGTGTTAACGCGGGGACCGCATTAAAATGAATTGCAATTAAAGTAATTAAATTTGAGATCCATGGCCGTGACCGCGTTATATGCGAAGTCGTGCTATACAGACGTTCATTCTAGCGAGGGTCTGGTGTATCTGCTACATCCACAATTCAACGAGCAGCCCTTTTTTCCCCCCCGGGACATGAATGATCTTCCACATCCCGGGCACATCTTGACAGCAGTCAGTAAAAGAACCATCCAAGAAACAATGTCACTGGGAAAGTGACAGGGCATCGCCTCCAGATGGAGTGAACCCCAAATATTTATTTCCAGTGACAGACACTGATGTTGACAGACATCCCTTCTGCTGACTCCAGACTTAGAGGGTGACAGTTCTGGATAACGTCACCCCTTTGTCTGATGGATGCTGGTATGTTAGAGTTACTCACTGGACCGTGATCAAAAGGCTGCGTGTTGATTGGCTCAGAGGATCACTTGTCTTCTACGTTAGCCAATCACACAATAGCTCTCTCATACAAGTGCTTTTTGACGTGTGTTGTAACTAGTTCATGCATGTTGGTTCCAGGATGGCTGGTGGGGCCAGTGACGGAGTGGTGAACAGAGGTTGCATTTAATAGTTAGAGACATGTCAGCATGGAACCTTGGCCTTTAAATCACGTTTCTAATTGCATTTAAAAAAAATCTCTTTCTAGTAAAAATGGTGAGAGCTGCTAGCTCAGCAAAGAGTCAACGTTCCTCCTAACAAATGCTTGTGGACTGAACGGCGTTAGGGTTTCTCAGAGACATTAAAAATGGAAAAGACCTGTTATTAACAGTCACTTGTCTAGCACCTTCCAGCTGAGGATCTCCAAGTGTTCTACAGACACTCCCAAGTTAAGCATCAATACTGATCTTCATTCGACCAATGAAGCAACTGTGGCACATGGACATTAACAGACCTGCCCCAAATCACACCCGAGGAACTGGGAATAGACACCAGATCTTTCTATACATCCAGGTCCTTACACTGGGGTCTATCACTAACACCTGAGCTCCCCAGTTCCTGCACCTAAAGCTTTTCTTAAGTCATGTTGACCATTGATCAATGCAGAACTGGTCCTTCTCCGATCTTCTCCAGTGCCTCGTCTGGTAGAGTTTTAAGTTTCTGTTGGTCAATTATTCTACAGCCCAACAGATCTGACTGGCATTGGGTGAGAACAAAGCCCACAGAAAGAGCAACGAGCAAGAAATAAATGTTATTTTTAAGGTGATGTTTTGATCTACTCTACTAGGATCTAGCAAGGTCAGCATTGCCCTTTCACACAGTTAAAAAACCAAGTCTTAGGGAATACTAAGAGTACAGATTGCTGGTTTTGCAAGCTCAGGTTGCAAGCTCACCAACAATTTGTGCTTTCGTAGCTTCAACCTGTCACAATGTCTGGAACCTTTGGGAAATCCCTTGAAGATTGTATTTTGCACGCAGCCGACATCCTAGAGTTCTCTATTTAATTCAGCTTTTAGAGCCAAATCCTCAGATGGTGCCAGTGAGCGTAGTTTATGTGAAGTCTGGTTCATACACAAGGCAGTTTTCAAGGGATTTCCCAAGAATTACATGTTGGGACCCTGAAGTTGAGACCGGCAGAAGCCACTAAACTGCAAACAGGTGGTGAGTTTGCAACATGAGGAACATGAGAGAAAGAGACAAAATAAATCAGATGTAGTCACATTAAACAGCCATGGAACCATTTAAG
Organism: Trachemys scripta elegans; assembly: GCF_013100865.1. Taxonomy (NCBI): domain Eukaryota; kingdom Metazoa; phylum Chordata; order Testudines; family Emydidae; genus Trachemys; species Trachemys scripta. The sequence goes on along the minus strand of NC_048298.1, from coordinate 346,630,567 downwards.
TTTTGAAAACATCCCTTCTGAGTTATTCGACCACTGAGGAAGAAGCGAGTTTTCACCCAAGGAGATGGTGCAGATGCTGGTTGGCCAGTGAATGACTCAAGCCCAGCTTTGTTTCAGAAGTTCATCAGGATCGGTGCATCATCCTGAACGAGGAACTCAAACTTTGTCTTATCTGAGGAAACCTGGTTTTGCAATCAACGTGAACACTTGAAAAAAATCACGTTCCAGTGCAGCGCTTGGGCTTTGGTGAACTATACGAGCATACCGAGGTGTGATACTCCACATGGGTGCCTGAGAGCCTATAGAACTGAAATCCATTGGTCTGAGCATAGGAGAAGGAGCCAGGAAATCTTGAGTTCTAACATGACTAGACCTCTGCCAGTGACCCGTGTGGGGCTCGACGCAAGCCAATTAATCTCTCTTTGCTTCCGCTGCCTTCTCTGTTGAATGAAGATAATAATGTCTATCACCCGGGGTGTTGGGAGCAGAGACTAATTAGTCTTTGAAAGAGAAAAACGCTGGGTGATGCTGTAACTCTTTAGCGATGCTCCATCACATAATACTTATGGGCCCAATTCTCTCCTGTATCCCAGTGGAACTGCCTTGACTTGAATGGAGTTACCCCAGCTTTCCACCAAACAGGGCTGAGAAGACAAATCAGGCCCAGTGAGACCAGCTGAGAAAATCAGATGGGACCCAAACTCTCCCCAAATGTAGGGAGTGTTTAAATCCCCTGGCACAATAATTCAAACCGCCGGGAGGGAGAGGGAAAGGGAAACGGAGGAAGCTCTTCAAGCCGTTCCAACAGCCATGCAGGCAACTTACAAACCCCCTGCTGGTTCTTTTCAAGGTGATCTCTGCTTAACCTCCTTCCCCTGCACCATCAGTGCTCTCTGGGCCTGGCAATGAGAGGCGCTCCATTCGGCTTTGGATCAGGCCCTCTAACCTCACATACAAATGATTACGCGGTTTAATACAAAATGCTACAGTCTAGTCCTGGCTGAGGAGCCGTTTCCATTACAAACCCGCTCCGCAGGCAGCCGGGGCCCGCCGAGAGAGATGAGAGTCTGTTCTGTTACTTTCTCTCAGCACCCGTAACATTATTCAGCACTGATCTCTCTCCAGCCTTTGGAGTGTAACGACTCCGTCCTTTACCGCACTCGGCACTCTTAACACTGGCATTCAGACCTGTAAAGCCAGGAGAATATTCCGCCTTGCAATGTAGTTGATGAGATTTTATATATCTTGTAAACCAGCAGAAATCGAGTCTGATTCAAGCGGCGCTGCAGAGATTCATCCATCAGCCGTTAGCATTGATCATATTACACATGCACTTTGCAGAAATCCAATTGCTCCTGCTGACTTAACTGCCTTTCAGTCTAGCTGCTGTTTTACACCTTCTCTGACATCCAGGCAGACCCGTGAGTGAATTCCAGGAGTCATGGACGAGCAGTCCGTGGGGGGTTATTTCCCAAGAAGCCCCTCTGGAGATGATGAAGTGCTCTCTCTCTCTCTCTCTCTCAGGTGCAGAGGAGGTTTGGGGGCATGAAGAAGGGGTATGTGGGTAATTTGGGAGGATGGATCCATTCTGTGGGGCTGAGCTACAGGAGCGAAATAGAACGGAGACTTGCAGAGACCTGGGGGGGGGGGAGTTCACCCCCTGGCTGAGGGGCAGGTGTAAAGGAATCTCAGCTGTGTTGTTTCCTTTCCAATGAGATGAAGAAGGTTTAATTTAAAGAAAGGGCGGAGCCTTCTTTCATTTACCCCTCCCCCCACCCCATTGTGGGTCTCTATTTGCTTGGGCCAGGCCCTTTCAAATACCTGCACTGTCCTGCTAGACGTCAGCGACAGCTCAGGGGAAGAAAGAACTCGCTGCTCTTGTGGAAGGGGAAGGGAGAGGTGGCGATAAGGTTGGCACTTCTTACAGTTCAGCTCAACTCTGACTGCCTGTGTGACCTTGGGCAAGTCACTTAGCCTCGCTGTGCCTCGGTTTCCCCATCTGTAAAATGGAGATACTAGTGACGCCCTCCCTCCCAGGGGTGTGTGAAGATAAACGTGTGTGTGACAGAGTGAAGTGTCACATGGGGGGAGGGAGAGAAGAAAAAAAAAGCAGCTGACTCAAATTATCCAGACCTCTCAGAGACTGCTGGAAGGGTGTGTTTGTTTGTGTGTGTGTGTGTGTGTGTGTGTGTATCGGGGTGGGGGGTGTCTGGGCCTACATAAATCAGACCCAGTCCCTTGCATGGGGCGGAGAAGGATGCGGCTGGATGAGGAAGGATGCACTCTGAAGCAGAGCCTAGGGGAAAAGAGGGCCAGAAACAGGCAGGGGCAGAAGAAAAGACCAGCACCTGCTGGGGAAAATGTACTGGGTTTGGGGCGCAGGCTAGGACCTGCCTCCCCTGGAAACTGAGGCCTTGCCATGGAGGGAAGAGAACTAGAGACCTTGGGTGTAGATGAGGATACATTAAATAGTGACACAGCCCTTTTGATAAGCATTAGTACTTCAGTGACTGTCTGAACTCCCTGGGGCCGGAGAGCATCCACCAGTTCACAATGCTCGCGACTGGGGTGCTCAGACACTCCGGCAAAAGAGGCCCTATAAGGACCATATAGGTTGAACTTTGACTAACTTTGCCTTTTCCTAACTACCCCCCATGACTCCGGCTCAGGCCCGCTTGCCTCACCATCCACAGTTCCCTTCCCCCTCCGGTACCCTGGAGATGCTGACGGTAATGGCCTCTCAGCCGCGCACACTTAGCTGTTCTACTCTGTTCTCATGAGACGATCCCGCTGGCCCAGCTCATCTTCGGCTCCTTTTCTCTGCTAATTCCTTGTGTTACATAATGGCCAGCGGATGACATGGGCTAAGCGAATGAGGCTGGTTTAACAGAGCTCACACCCCCCAACGGGCTGGATCGCCCGGTTCTGTACACCATTGCCAGCTGCCGGAGGACAAGCTGGGAGGCTGCAGCGCAGTAATGCGGGGATGCTCGGACGGCACACGAGCTGCCGGGGATCCCGGGGATCTCCCCGTGCGGCACGACTGGGGCTGTAATGAACTCTCTCGTTAGCTGGTGGCGGGACAGGCGTTTGGGGTCGTATCCCAACAGTCCCCATGCAGACCGAATCTCCACTGACCCCACTGGGGGATTTTGCCTGAGCAAGCGCTGCAGCAGCTGGCTGGGAGGGGGTGGCCCAGGGGGTCTCAAACTGGGGGTCGTGACCCCTCAGGGAGTCGTGAGGTTATTACACGGGGGGGGGTCGCGAGCTGTCAGCCTCCACCCCAAACCCCGCTTTGCCTCCAGCATTTATAATGGTGCTAAATATATAAAAAATTTATAAAGTGGGGGTCGCACTCAGAGTCTTGCTGTGTGAAAGGGGGCACCAGTACAAACGTTTGAGAGCCACTGGGGTAGCCCCTCTGAATTCCTGGGCTGGGCTATGGGATGAAGACGAATCAGGAGCTGCGTCGTGGCCCCGGGTGGTAATGCTGCCACCCAGGTAGGCTGGGTTATGCGTATATGTATTGGCCTATTTCAGGGAGGTGCTGAGCCACCCTGGCTCCCTCTGAAGTCAATGGGAGCTGGGGGCGCTCGGCCCACTGAAAATCAGAGTCAAATGTGCAGTGATCTGCCATGAGCCATTTGGTCTGGTCCCTCCAGCACAGGCCAGTACTGGAGGCTTCAGAGGAAGCGTTAAAAGTCACTAAGCCGTTTAGACGGGTTTCAGAGTAGCAGCCATGTTAGTCTGTATCCGCAAAAAGAACAGGAGTACTTGTGGCACCTCAGAGACTAACACATTTATTTGAGCATAAGCTCTAAGGTGCCACAAGTACTCCTGTTCTTTAAGCCATTTAGCTAATTGCACAAGGTTTCAGCATCGGGCGGGGGCTGTGGGGGAGATAATCCGTGGTGATCCCTGTGGGCAAATCAGTTCCCGGCCCAGGCACAAGAGCTCACGGCCCTTACCAGCTCGGCTTGCAGTGCTGACCCAGCCAAGCCTTTAGCAAACGCCGGCCGCGGCGCCCCACTCCCTCGCCGCGCACATTTCGACTTGCTAAAACCTCACTCCGTGCAGCCAGGGCGCCGGAGCACGAGCTGGCTGCCAAGCAGCGCTTAGTCAGGCCCCCAGCGGCTGACGACGACAGGGCTTTCAACGCCAGCCAACCCGCCCCCGCGGTGCCCGCGGTACCTTTCCATCTGCGTCCAGTGTCCGCACTCTTCAATGTGGCCCCGGCTCAGCTGGGGAATCTGGAGAGAGATGCACAAGAACAGTGAGACCCCGTTTCACTCCACAGACGCTGCCGGGCCTCTCAAAGGTACAGAGGCTTTTAGTAAAGGTGGCTGCTTAGGACCTGCCATATGGGATCAGCCCCATCGAGCCTGGCACCATGAACCCGGCGCTGGACAATTCCTGACGCTTGAGAGGAAGGTCAGCTCCCCGGCCCGGGCGTGTGGTGCTATACCTGGCTAGAAGAGCATTTCGCCCTGACCCCTGCACGTGGCCTAAAGCATGAGGTTTGATCGCCCTTCTCGGCAGGCACAGCTTGTGGGATTTACGTAGCTCGTTAGTCAAGGCGGCTGGTCCGAGACCCTCCCGCTACTGGGAACTCCCCACAGTTGCTTCACATGTGAAGCACGAGCCACTTACGAGGGATGCATTCAGTTGGGATGGAGTCCAAGGGAACCAACGTCAGCCCAATGACACTGGATATCCCTGGCCGTCGGGTAACCGGGACGCCATGGGGTGGATAATGCCGATCACTTACCCACTCCTCCATGCCTTTAGTCAGATGGAGAATAGAGTCCTTCCCGGCTGTAACCATCAAAGCCGGGACCAGGATCTGCAGGGGGATAAAGACAGGGCTAGGAAATGAGACCCCCTCCCAGATCAAATCCGCTCTGTAAACAGTCTCCTTGCCCAGCGGGGTAGCGATCACTAGCCGTTCCCATCGGAGCAGACTCAAGTAGAATCCATGGGAGCGGGGTGGGCGGGGGCTGCGTAGACACCCCCTGCAGGTGATGATGCGCTGCCCAAAGGCCACGCACAACAGTGCACATGACACCTCTGCAGACGGGGAGCCTCACGGCTTGTTGCAATTGCTCCTTGGCAGATAACCACACTTGAATTTCAACCCGTTTATCCAGTGTATGGAGAGCATGGGCAGCGCCGGATCCCCCCTTCGGGGAGGCTAGTCCATAGCCCCACCCCTTCTGCCCGAGGCCCCGCCTCCCGCCTACCAGAGCCCCAACCGCCCCCACCCCTGCAGATGGAGGAGCCCCAGCCCACCCGCCCGGACCCCTGGGCCAGACCGAGCCCCGGCCTGACCCCAGCCCCGGCCCGACCCCCAGGCCACTGGCTGGTCGAAGCCCCGAGCTCTGGGCTGCCAGCTGGAGCTTAGCCCTCACTCGCTTCAGGGGAGAGAGGGAGCGTGGGTGGGGCCACAGCCTGGGCTAGGGGAGGCTTAGCCTCCCCGACCTTCGATACCCACCGCCCACGATGGAGAGCTATAGGCTGAACCCCCAACGTTTTGCGACCTCGGCAGGCGTTTCTGCTCTTCTGTTTGGGAAATCACTCGGGGACGCTCACCCATCCGGAGGTACAAGGGCACTCGAGAGGAGCCCTTTCGACCTGCCCCGGTTAGGACAACTTATGCCTGTCCGAGGACTGTGGCCGTCCCAGCCAGAGCACCAGCGAACAGACTGTAGAGAGCAATTCTGCACTGGCCCCAAACGATCATTCCTAGATCTGAGCCCAGGCTGACCAACCAGTCTGACCTCCTGCATCAACCAGCCCCAAGAAAACAGCTGGACAGATGGAGTAGATGGGATCTAATGAGCCTTCTCTGTCCCTCTTCTCTGAATTCCCCAGGATAGCCGCTGACCCAAAGAGAGCAGGGCGGGGACAGTGCAAGCGAGACCAGAGCCCCAGAGGGACGTGCCCTGGGGGCGAGAGAGAGCGGCTGCAACGTGACCGCTGTCTAATATCAATCACGGCCCGGTCAATCAATCCCCCAGCTCAGCTGCAGCGGAGGAAGTGCCCTAGGCTGGAGGCCACCCACTGGCCCAAGAGTTCTCGTTTATATTCGCCGAGACTGAAAGTGAAGCGAGGTCACAGAGCCAACGCACGTCTGAGCATCGCATTGATTGCTCCAGCCAGTTGGTTAACCGCTCAATGCCCTTTGGGGGGCGGTGCTGCCCTCTTGCGAAGGCAGCATGGTTCAGTGGTTAGAGCACAGAACTGCTGTCCAGCCCACTGGCCCGCAGTGTGACCTTGGTCATGCCACCTCACTTCTCCGTGCCTCAGTTTCCCCAGCTCTGTAACGCAGTTTGAGATCTCTGGAGGCAGAGAACAGCGTGAGTGCCAATTCCTGTTCTTCCGAGCACAGCCGCGCTGACCCCGCGTTCCGGCATGGAGAATAAGGACAAGCAAGAAGGGGCAGGACAACACCAGGTACCATGGCAGGGCAGTTTGGCAACCGCTGAAAGCGAGTTGTGGGACTGTGTTCAAATCCTGCTGGGGTGGGCAGGCTGACTCTTAAAGGGATTTAGGTACAGAGAGCAGGCTGCACAATACCCGTACAAATCTGGCCCTAAGTCCGGAACCTTCCAAAGGTGCCGTTCTCCCACGGAAGACAGAGCTGAGGTAGACCTATTAGATCACCCCGCCCCGCCCCTGGCCAGCGGAGGGTGGTTGACTCCGGGTGACAGGGATTTCAGCCCTCCACAGCCCCATACTCCCGCCCTCCGGAAACTTTTCCTCTCTTGCGTGGAAAGGAGGCCCTGGGGGAATAGGCACAATGTTACTACAGGCTGAGAAGGGACCAGTTGCCAGTTCACTCCGTGGGATGTACTGAGTGGGTGTGTGTCAATCCCAACTGCGGGACAACCCACAGCCCCACAGGGTCCCCAGGCCAGGCTCCCACATGGGGGTACCACGAAGGACCCTGCCCTTCGCCAACACGTTGCCTCTGGCAAAGAACAGACATTCCGGATGCCGGATCACGACGCGCCCGTGAGCCTAGGGGAGGACAGACAGATGAGCCTAGTGCCTGTTCCCAAGCGACTGTTCATTCTGCTCCAGGGAACGAAGGCACCGCGGGCTGCTCTCGGCACGTTCCCTCATCTGCAAGCGGCCCAGGGTTCGGGCTGGAGAACGCTAACCAAGCTCCTGCCCCTGCTCTGAGATCCGAGCCCAGAGACAGCTGCTGAGTGACAGGAGCCGCTCTCACCTTCCTGTCTTTTGCAGACAGGCTCCACAGCCAGTTGGCTCGCATGTTCCGGTACCAGTTCAATGGTGTCCTAAGGGCGAGACAGAGAGAGAAAGGGGGGAGGGGCTTAAATCGTCACTGGGATCCCCGAGAAGTTCTCGGGTGCTGCATTCCTTGGGGAGGTGCAGCTGAACCAGGGGCCGAGATTTTGGCTGAGTTGGTATTTCCTTGCGATCCCAGGGCAGACCCCCCCGCCCTCTTAGCTGGGCTTTCTATGGCTCATCTTAGGCTCCACATGGGCACCAGCACCGCACGCCTGCCTCCAAGCCGTGGGGAGAGTCTCAAGAGCCCCATGCTGGGGGGGTGGTGGTGGTTTGTTTGCAAATGAAACAGCCAAAGGCCTTGTAACAACGTCTCTGGGAATATCCCAGGCAGAGCCGACGTTACCTCCAGCACCAGACTCTTGCTTCGTTCTTTAGCTTTGCTTTTACCTGAAGCCAGACTTTTTAAACTGCTGGATGAAGTACTGGAGATCCGCTCCCGCTAGGATCTGGCTTGGAGGTGGGTCTTCTGGCATGCCAGCCAGAAGCCCTCCTGCCGAGAGAGAGAGGGTGAGAACATCTGATAGGCAACATCGTGGGAAGGATCAGCTGCAAATGACCCCGAATCCGTGGCCCCAACAAAGGACTAAGGGCTTGCAAAGGGCCTCTGCAGCCTCCCTGCACCCACCCTCTCTCCCCGTGCTCAGTTTTAAAGCCGGGTGCTGCTCTGTGAATGGGATTTAGGCTGAGACGGGGGAGCCTGGTGGTGACGAGTGGATGGCGTGAGTTTCATGCCGGCCCAAGAGTTCAGGCTCCTCATTTAAGCAGCTATGGGAGCGGCCTCCTCTCCAGAGGCGCTTGGCAGCGGCAGCTCCCACTGAGGGTGCTCAGTGCCCGTGACGGCAACACCGGTTATTTAGGCACTTAAATGTGGATTTAGGTGCCTCGACTTTATGCACCAGAGCTTGTGATGTTCAGCCCAACGGGCTACAGGGGCAGCGGGACAGAGGCCCAATGGTGCTGGCTGGCAAAAGGTTCCCTGGTCTGTAACACCAGCGCCTAACAGGCCTGACAAACTCACTCCACCCACCACCCCGCTTTCATAGAACGTATCCGTACTGGGGGTCACATGCAGCCCGGGCGTGTCTAGACGAGAACACAGCACTGGTAGAACTCACAGTGTGACGTTAAACCAATACAGTGAAACTGGTCCAGCTAAACCCAGATTAGCTGTTCACACTGAAATCCACACAGACGTTCGCTCTAGGCTGGTTTCGAAGCCAACTTCAAGTCCTACCAGAGCATCTTTCTCCTTTGGACCGGCCCTGAGTGCCCGGAGTAGAACCCTGCAGCCCTGTGCATAGGCCGCCCCTCCAGCTCTCCTGGAGGTTTTTGCAGGCAGCGCGCCTCCAGCTGGAGCTGCGCAACGAATGCTTATCGCTGCTGCTATTGACAGCGCCTTTCTGCAGCGTGCATCGGTGGGTGATCTGATTAGAACGCGCTGCGTAAGTGGATTTGCAAGAAAGGGAAGAAACCCAAGGAGGGAGACAGGAGTTTCAGGGGCTCTGGTTAACATGCAGCCGCTCCACGCCATCCCACTGGCTGAGGCGTCCCTCCTGCTGCCCAGCGTCTAATGAAAGGGACAGCATCAAGGGTGTTTCTCAGTGTCATAAACATACAGCTACGGGTAGCACAAAATCCCTCCTTTACCTGTACGGGGTTAAGAAGCTCAAATAACCTGGTTGGCACCTGACCAAAAGGACCAATAAGGGAAGAAGAGCCTTTCACATCTGTGGGGGGAAGTTTTTGTTTGTGGTCTCTTTGGCTACATCTACACTACGGGGGGGGGGTCGATTTAAGATACGCAAATTCAGCTACAGGAATAGCGTAGCTGAATTCGACGTATCGCAGCCGACTTACCCCGCTGTGAGGACGGTGGCAAAATCGACCTCTGCGGCTTCCCGTCAACGGCGCTTACTCCCACCTCCGCTGGTGGAGTAAGAACGTCGATTCGGGGATCGATTGTCGCGTCCCATCGGGACGCGATAAATCGATCCCCGAGAGGTCAGTTTCTACCCGCCGATTCAGGCAGGTAGTGTAGACCTAGCCTAAGTTGGGTTCTCTCTCGGACAGAGAGGGACCAGGGCAGGAAAAAACCATCTCCTAAAACCTTACCTGAAATAAGCATCTAAGATTACAAAAATTGTAAGTAATAGCAAGGAAATGCGTTAGGTTATCTTTTGTTTTAGCTTGTGAATTTTCCCTGTGCTAAGAGGGAGATTTATGCCTGTTTTTGTAACCTTAAAGTTTTACCTAGAGGGGAAATCCTCTGTGTTTTGAATCTGAATGCCCTGTAAAGTTATCTTCCATCTTAATTTTACAGAGGTGCTGCTTTTACTTTTTCTTTCTTTATAATAAAGTCTGGTTTTTTTTTAGAATCTGATTGGGTTTTAATGTCCTAAAACCCAAGGGTCTGGTCTGTGCTCAGCTTCTTACCGATCTGGTTGGTATATTATTCTCAAGCCTCCCCAGGAAAGGGGGTGAAGATGCTTGGGGAGATATTTTGGGGAAAAACAGGAACTCCCAGTGGTCCTTTTCCTGAATCTTTGTCTAACTCACTTGGTGGTGGCAGCGATACCGTTCAAGGACAAGGAAAGGATTTGTGCCTTGGGGAAGTTTTTAGCCTAAGCTGGTAGAAATAAGCTTAGGGGGTCTTTCATGCGGGTCCCCACATCTGTACCCCAGAGTTCAGAGTGGGGAGGGAACTCTGGCACTCAAAATGACTCATATTTCACTACACCCACCCTGGCCTAGTGCATGATCTACCCAGAGGAGCTTGCAAAGAAAAGCGATTTCTTTCTTAATACCAGCCTCTCTCCTCCCTGCAAGCACACAGGCCAGTTTGTTATCGCAGGGTCTCTCCCAAGCCTTGGGCTGCACACGCTGGGGTGTTATTGTAGGGTTGCACTATTGTGGGACAATTCAATGCTTCTTTTTATCCATCCCTTTTACACCCTTTCTCTCTCCTCCATCCCCTTCTGTCATGGCCCTGGACTTCCTTACGTCCAACGAACAACCCTACAATAACATGCCTGTGTGCGCAGCCCAACCCTCGCGAGCGACCCAATCCTTTGTTATTGTAGGGTTGCTTGTGAAGTCGGGTCCGTTCACGTTTGGAGGGAAGGGGAGGGAGCCCCGGGAGTAGCTCGGCAGGACCCCCCTCTGGCAAGTATTTGAAACATCGTCAATAAGCGAGATCCGCCTGTGCCACTAACGACAAGGCCATTTCGCACCCTTACCTCGCTCCCGGACGTCGGCGAAGTTGAGTGGAACAGGCAGCTCGTCCTGCAAGGGAAGCAGCTCTAATTAACGGGACGTGATTAACTCCCAGGGCAGCCGGCCAGAGGGGAACTCAGAGAAAAGCCATGGGAGCAATCACCCGGCGCCGGGGACTGACGTAGGGGGTTGGTTTAAAAAACAGACGCGCATCTAGCTAACGAGCCTGGAAACGACTGTTATTGGTTAACTGCCCAGCCGTTCGGGGAACGGCTCCACCGGGCCGACTCGGCGTTGGGGGGTGGCTGCAGGGAAGGGGCAGGCCCGGCTGTGGAATGGTTCCCCAAAGCTCCATACGAAGGCGCTTTTGTGGCCCACAGCAGCACTGGGCCTCCTCTGTGCTCTGCTACCGAGCGCAGCCCCCAGAGCACCCGGGGAAGGCGCTTGTTGGGGCCTTCCAAAGCCAGGAGCCGACAGACCAAAGCAGTGAAGGATTTGCACCGAGCACACAGGGGCTGGTGCTCTATGTAATGAGGCTGCTTGGATTTTAGGACCTGGCCCAGTCCTATCCAGACCATGCCCAGTCCTGCCCAGGGCTTCGCTCGCTCGCCCGGCTGGCTCGGAGCAGACACTGCAGAGAGCTCTAACCCAGCCAGCCCCAAGCAGCGCGAGATGCTGTGTCTGGGGCGAAGGAGGATCCCAGTCACTCGCGAACAGGCCCCGAGCGCCCCATGCTGCTGCTGGAGCACTCACTCTCCGCGGGGACAGCAAACACTCATTACTTGACGCCTGAACCCTGTGACGAAGTGGGGCTGTTCTTAATGTTTCCTCTGAATACTGTGTGTGTGCCTCAGTTTCCCCTATGCATTTCTTAAGTCTCCAGTGTGCATAAATGGCTGACGCTCTGTATCCTGGCAATAAATGGCTGGGGCCCTTCTCCCCCTGCAAGGGAATAGCTAAAGGTGAACAAAGAGATCAGGTTACCTCCTGGCCCAGGAAAGAGACAAAGGCCAGAAAGGAGGAGCTGGAGGGGGTTTCAGTTTGGAGCTGGCTGGGGACGGGGAGTGAGTGCAGATGGGGTTGTCTGGCTCGCTGGGCCCCAAGAATGGACCCGGCTGAGGGGTACTGTTCTCTGTACCTACAAGCTCTGTTTTAGACCGTGTTCCTGTCATCTAATAAACCTCTGTTTTACTGGCTGGCTGAGAGTCACGTCTGACTGTGAAGTGGGGGTGCAGGACCCTCTGGCTTCCCCAGGATCCCGCCTGGGCGGACTCGCTGTGGGAAGCACACGGAGGGGCATATGCTGAATGCTCCAAGGAGAGACCCAAGAAGGTGACAGCGTGTGAGCTTCTTGCCCTGAAGATAGTCTGCTCCAAGGGAGAGGAGGCTCCCCAAAGTCCTGACTGGCTTTGTGGGGAGCAGTTCCAGAGCATCGCCCGGGGACTCCGAGACAAACCCCGATGCCCCAGGGGCATGCAAGAGAGTTGGTTCAATTCCCAGGCTGATCTCACTCCCTGGACTCTCCCGGGACGGGACTAGTACTCCATTGGCTCTGCAAAGGCCTGGAAGCCAAGCCAAAGAACTGCAGCGACGGGCCAGACGTCCCTGCTTCCAGCATGTGGCTCCCCCTCGCCCCCCCCCCCCTGGATTTACACTGGATATTAGGTCATTATCATTATTCCTGCATTAATGATGGCAAAGGGTAACTCGCCCCAGGCTACACAGTGAGTTGCAGCTGAGCCAGGATTTAAAAAAAAGCCTTAAACTATGAATCTTCTGCCTTCCAGACTTGGAGTTTGTTTAAATTACAAAGCTCTCTTAAGGGTTTTTGCCCTGAAGCTGCTGATAAATATTTACTGCCTCTGTTCTAGGTTAATGACGCTATTTGTATTGTGCTCTGAGATAAAGAGACTCGATGTAACCCCTGGAGATGGTTCAGGTTGTGCCGTATGCTCAAGGCCCCGTGCCCTCCACCGAGTCCACCCCAGCCACAACAGCCTGGGGCAGAATTGGAGCGAGTTTCCTTAAAGGACATCCCAAGCCTTACTAGGTCTTCTGAACGTGAAATGGATGTAAGGCAGTGCCCTGGTTGAGTCTGCAGACAGCCCAAATTATTGTCTCCAAGAAAGGTGTGAACTAACACCCCGTTCATCTCAACAGAGCGTGTTAACTCTGAAACCTACCGATGATCTAAATACCAACATTCTTCTCCAAACATCCAGCGGGCCCATCACCATTGGGTGGAGTGGCAGATAGCGGGGTTGGGGGTTGCAACAGTTGGCAAAACTTCCAGCTGAGTCTTGATGCCAAACCCTTCCCCCCGGAATTTCCAGTCAGGCCTCCCCAGGTGAGAGAGATGGGAGCGGAGAGTTAACCCAGGCTGGGGCTGGATCATCAGCCTCTGCGTCTCCTCCTTCAGACCCCAGCTATGGGATAAAGATCACACAAAGCCCCGCCCTACCCAGCCGCATGCCCCGCCCCTACCTCCTTCCTGATGGATCGGATCATGATCCTAAACGTCCTGCTCAGGTCCTTCTCCAGCTCGAGCTCAGCAACACCCTGAAAGAGAAACAGCAGCAGCCACTTTCAACAGCTCTCTCCAAAGAGGACCCAGAGTGCTGGCGGGCGGCTTGGCGGGAAGAGGCCTGCGGGGTAACACGGCACCGGTTTCCCGGGAATGGGGCGTTCCGTTCGTTATCAGCACAGCTAAGATGGTGACATTTCAAAAGGCAACAAAACGCTACGTTAGGAGAACCCGGATCTCCCATGTCAGGGGGCTGGAGAGCTCAGGGGCCTTTTATCTCTAGTCCCCCAGCTGGAACCCAGCCCAGACAGCTGTTCAGTGACCTATATGAAATGGGTACATGGCACAGCGCAGCACAACAGTCCACAGTGTCGCTGGTCCAGGGACCTCCACCGCTCCCTACAAACGGTCTCACTCCCTCCTCCCCCCAGCAAAATAGGTGACGCCCACTTCACAGGGACTTCTCCTGAGAACGAATGGGGAGAGAAGTGAAGTCCCGCGGCAAATCAGAGGTCAAGTAGGAAACAGCACCCAGGAGTCCTGGCTCCGAGTCCTCTGCTTGGCCCACTGGAGGAGATCAGCGAGAATGCCAGCAACAGTGCCAGACATGACAGCAGTTTTGTAACATACACACCCAGCTGCTGGGGACTACACTGAGACCCCCTCCCCCAACTCATTTAACGTGGGGGCTACCGAGCAGAGGTTAGATGTGAAAACTTCTGGTGACCATCCAGGTGAGCTGCAACCCAGCTGGTGACCTAAAGAGTGAAAGGCTCCAATAACACATTAGCAATCCCCTTCTTGCCACCAACACAGGTGGGCTGTGAACTGGCACCCTAAAGGTATGAGGCTCTGTGACATTTAAAGACACTTTATCCTAAGACTGTGCAGAAGCCAGTCAATAGTCCTGGTCACCGGCTTTCTGGGCTGGCTATTGGCTGACGCGCCCGAGCTGTCGGCCGGAACGAATTGAATGGCCCTGTTTGCATTTCAGTTCTGCTTTCACTCACTCCAGCTGTCAATTAAAATGAAGCACCTATTAAAAGAAGAATTCATTTGGGGAAAAGCCAAATGCTCTTAGAAGAAGAGAGAAGGGGGAAGATTAATGAGCTTTGGGGCTGGGTGATTTTTTTTGCAGGTTCCCCACAGCTCCACCAGGGCCGATAATGCATCGGGCTGGCAGGCGTCTTGTCTACCAAGCCCAGTTTGGAGAGTCACATGTGCAGTGGCTTCCCAGCACTGAGAACAGGGGAGGAGAGGGTTAAACGCACCCAGGGGTTCGGTTCGGTCCTGCCCTGCAGGGACAAGCTGTGATGGGGGGAGGAGGAGACTGCAGTTGTGACATCTCCTGGAAAAAGACGAGAATGTTGCTTTTCATACCAAAAAACCCCTAATTTTAAAGCCTCCCAGAGAGAGGGGGAAAGAGAGAAAGCTGCATGCGCAGGCCACACGCCACATTTCTCACCATATTTCGCAGAGCCGAGTGGCAGAGGCACCGGAACATGGGGGCCCAGGGGCCATGGCCCTCCCACTTTTGAAAGTGTATAGGTGTGGCCCCCGTCCACTTTTCGCCAGGGGCCCGGCCCTCTGCCCCTCCTCTTCCCCCTGAGGCCCTGCCCACCGGCCTGGCAGGAAGCTGGAGCCTAGCCCAGGTACAAGCGGCCTGGGGAGCCCGAGCAGCTGTGGGGAGTCGCAGACCCAGGGGCTGGGGGCTGCTCTTGGGTCCCCCACCCTGGGCAGATGGAGGGGCCCGGGCTCCCCAGCCCAGCTCCAGCTTGGCCAAGGGGCAGGGCCTCAGGGAGGGGAAGAGGTGGGACCGGGACCTCATGCCCCTCCTCCCACCCACATTTTTAGGAGGAATCCGTTGCCCCTGCCAAGAAGCTCAGGCAGTTTGGAGAAGCAACCGAAGTGTTGGATTCTTTGTGCTGTGTACGGAGCCGTGCTAACCATGTCAGGGTTTTTTTAGGCTGCAGGAGACACCGGCCAGGTTCAATTCTTGACGTTGTGGTCAGGGCTGGCTTTAGGCCGATTCCCCCAATTCCGGCCCCGGGACTAAGAGGGCCCCACGCCCAGTGACCTTTTTAATTTTTACTCACGGCGGCGCACCGGATCTTCGGCGGCGGGTTCGTCACTCGCTCCAGGTCTTCGGCGGCAGGTCCTTCAGTGCCATCGAAGACCCGGACCGAGTGAAGGACCCGCCGCCGAAGTGCTGCCAAAGACTCGGAGCGCCGTCCAGTGAGTACAAGCCCCACGAATCAAGCCCCGCACTTGCTAAAGCCAGCCCTGGTTGTGGTACCCTGTAGCCTGGCGTTTCTGGATGTCATCTTCTGACTCAATGTAACGGATGGACGGGGTCACGTTATTTCAGTGGGACTCAAGGTTTCATTATCCACCTCCCACAGGATGGACCATAGGGTAAAAAAATACAGTAACATCTACCTCACTGGGGGGATGGGGGTGGCGTGGATTGATGTTCATTCTGCGATTCTAAGAGAGAGCCACTATCTCTAAGTGCTAACAACAAACAATAAATAGCAATCCCAGCTCTTATAAAGGGGTTTTCATCAGTAGATCTCAAAGCACTTCACAATTTTACATCATGTGTCTCCAAACAGGTATTACTCACCACTATGTACTTCTCTCTAGTGAGAGATTCGGGGGAGTCCTGGAGCATCCTCTACGGGCTGTCTACTACACTGAATTCCCACGAGAGGAACTTTACTGTTGTATAAGCCACTTAGATCGGAATCATTTCGCCCCGCACCGAAATGTAGCCAGCGCTGGGATGGAATGAGGCAGCACCAATGCACTGAATCGCGGTGGGACACGAAGAATCCGGAAATTCTGGGAGGCAGAACGCAATTACCCAGCGTGGAGTTTGCCCAGGGCAAATGGGTTAAAGCACCGAGAATTCTTTGATAACCACAAGTGCCTTGGGTTTACATCTAATCTGAGGGACGGTCCCTCCGCCAACAGGGCTTCATGGCGCCGTTTACACGCACGGAAACGCTCAACTATCGGTTCCCATCTGCAAGAAAGCCATCCGCACCCTGGAACGGATTGGTTTTCTCAGAGCCAGTATCAGCCGTCGCCGATGGATCCCTCTTCCCATGTAACTCAGACATGGCCTGTCCACCGGGAGCCCAGCTATATCTGCCAACAGCCACATCTCCTATGAACCTCTGTGGCGGGCCTGGCATTGCACCGCCCCTTTGTGGCAGGGGTGGGATGGGGAGTCGGAACCTCGCCACTCCCAAGTTCATGTGCCCACCTCTCTGTGGGCGGCCCGATCCCTCAATGCAATCACCCCTTGTTTGGGGTAGTGTGACCTAATGGCCAGAGTCCACATAAATTGCTCCCACCATTGGAGGAGTGTGGCCCAATGGCCAGAGTCCATATAGCTCCCCACTCGCAGGCGGGGTAGTGCGGCCTAGCGGCCAGAGTCCATGTAACTCGCCCCAAGTGTCAGGGCAGTACACAGGGATATGTGGCAGGTGTGTGGTGTATTTACAGATGCTGGTGCAGCGGTGCCCTCTACAGGGGACAATGCGCACAGCTAGCTTTGGGCAAAAGAGCCTTGGAGGAGAAGACACAGGATTACTGGTTGGCTAAAACTTACTCTCTCTAGGGAGTGGGTTCTATTGTTTGAGGGAACAGACACCCGCTGGGGGGCTGCCTTCCAAGGCACACCTCAGCATAAGCCTCCAGGTGGTACAGACCATCAGTGCTTTACAATCCTTTTACACTTCCATTAGCTTTGCTCCTACTGTTAAGATTAAACGATTCTTTGGTTTAATCCCGGGTCTGGTCACTCCATTCGCTGTTGGTCACAGATGCCCTCAGGGAAGAAGTGCAGGGGCTGAACCTGCTGGCTAAATACAGTGAACCACAGGGACGCTGTGCCCCAGGGCCTGGTCTGAGTGGAGAACTGCAGGATTCCATCCCAGGAGAGGTAAAGACCCAAGGCCTGGCAGTGGGAGGTGCATTTGGAGAGACCAGAGAGGGGAGAGGGACAGCGAGCCCTGTAATTATGGCACCTGCATTCAGAAATCCTATTTACCCTGGATCTGGAGGGATTACTTCAATGGCCCTGAAGCCCTGGGCTGTTCTAGGGGTTTGTACTGCTACCCAGCCCCCTAGTACCTAGGTGCCTTTCACCTCCCAGAGACTGATACTAGTTGAACTGGGATATCGATAAAGCCCTGGCTGGGATGATTTAGTTGGGATTGGTCCTGCTTTGAGCAGGGGTTGGACTAGAACCTCCTGAGGTCTCTTCTATGATTCTATGATATGTTCCACAGCCACCGGGCAGAAACGGCAGCACGCACTGCCAGGCGATCCTGCACTTCCTTGAATATCCAGATGTTCAGCTCCTAGACCGCTGGGAGTTCTCTGGCCTGTGACAGCCAGGAGGGCAGACCAGACGGTCCCAACGGCCCCTTCTGGCCTTGCTACGAGTAAGAACGGAGCTAGAGAAAACCTCACTCTGCAATGACTTTGCCATGTGTCCTTCACTGCAAGCGTGGCGAGTCTAAATGAGCCTATCAGAGGGGAACAAGTAACATATGCACATATTAATTTGAAGCGGAGAAGCTGACACTGCATTTCCTGAGGCTGTATCAGGCCCCTTTTGAGGTTTTGCTTTCTAGTTAAATGCCAGTTGCTCCCGCTCCCCCCTTCAGCAGTCAGCCAAGCCCAGGGCGTGCAGCCACTCCGCAAAGCCCTGCTCAAGTTCCTGCCACCCACTGGGGCTGTGCTCCCCCACGTGTGTCGCTAGGACTTCTGGGGGCGCAGCCCATGTGTTTCTGTGCTGCAGCAAACGGCGCCGCTCTATGATTCTTCCCCACTGAACTGTGGGAGAGCTTGCCTGGCCTGCTGGGCACACAGGGGGAATTCTGGGAAGGCCCTGGAGGACTATCAGCACCGAGTGGTTTAGCCTGCGCCCTGGGCTACCAGCCCAAGTGAAAGCGGGACATAGGTTCCACACCACACCCCCAACGGGACCAGCTAGCCCGAGGAGGAAGAACCATGACACTCGCGGGAGAGGGATATGTGTGGGGAGGGGAAGGTGGTTAGGGGGCACCCCTGGGTAAGAGCCTGGACTCACTGCAGTGAAGACAGATCTCCCCATCCTCACTTTTGTAACGAAGTTTTGCAGTGGGCGAGACATGCTGAAGAGCCCTCGAACCCCCAAACTTCCCTTCGTCCTCAGAACAGATCCCATACCGACCCCTTCCCCCTCAACGTCTCCAGCTGCAATCGGGGCTTAACGCCCAGCAAATCACCATTTGGTGGAGCTCATCCCAGGCCCCAGCTACGCCCATTAAAACACACTGCAGTATGTAGCCTGACTGAATGCAGAGCCAGGCTCAGGACTGGAATGGAAAGGGGGGGGGGGGAACAGGATTGGGGTGCACTAACCGAGCTGTGTGAAAGGTTTGTGCTACACCTGAGTCTGGCCAGCATCATCAATCTGTCTTTTTCATGAACACTAATAAAACAAATTCACTCCCAACCATCTCAAAGGGAAAGCGCTGGTTCACCAGCCTCCTTGCATCGCTATTAATTCCGGTCAGTGTCTGGCAGGAACAGACTTCAAAGTACGTTCTCTGCCCATCCAGATTGGAAACTGCCTTCAGAAGAAATTGATGCTCTGATCCACCCACCCAGAAACCACATACAGCGGCTGAAGTGTAAATGCAATTCCCATTAGCTGGTGATCATCAACTCGCTCTCAGGACATGCCCTTCATGTGTCCCTGCTCACCCCCTCCTAGGGTGACCAGATCCTAACAGTAAAATATCAGGACATGTAGTGGGGGAGGGGAGCGTTGCACCGCGGGATGCTGAACAGACTGCTCCCCCCCACCATTTGAAAAAAAGCAGACAACAGAAATACTGCTGTGTCTGGATCCGCGGCGCCCTATCCAATTTGGCGTCAGGCAGGTGAAAGGGCGGAGAAAGGAGCTGAGAAGATAAATGGATTTCAGTGGGATATGGAGACTTAACTTCCAGATGAAGACAGGCTGTTGATGGAGTTTAATAAAGTGGCGGTTAAGGCAAAGCTGTGATTTCCGCTCAAACCTGGGATTTGTCGGGCTAGAACAGCGCACGTTGAGAAAGATTACACCTTGCTAGCTGGCTCGGGGGGCCGTTCCCTGCCAGAGGGGTGAGCTTTAAAGATGAAGGTTTGTCTTGAATTATAAAGCCAGAGGATGCCTGATGCGGCTCCTAGAGCCAGGTACAGAACACTTGTTTGGGCGTGTGGTTAAAGGCTGTTTCATTACGCCCTGCGGCCGTCCTGGGGTATTTACGACCATACCGTTCACTGCTATTCCAAACTCCTGCCTGCGGAACGGCCTTCTATTTGTATGATCTGAAAAGCGCGCCTGTGTCCGTGTGCGGTGTCAGGCCAGGTGCAAATGCACATTCAGATGCTTCGTTACCCCTCTGCCTGTGCAGTTGTCCCGTTTGCTCGTGCAGAGGCAGCCGGGACGCAAGTTCCACACTCCGCTTGTGAATGTGGTCTCGGACATTTGGGCAAAGTGAAGAGAAGCTCCCGGGCTCACCCGGAAGGAAACACCCACCATGTATAGCACACGGCTTCATTTGCCTAGCTCAGAAAGACGACTCAACCCCACAGCATTTAATAGGATTCCGGGGGGGGGAGCGGTTTGAACTGGGGGCTTACGCAGCCTGGCTGCTGCTTTGTGTAGATCTCACACTAGAAAGACCCAGTTTAAAACCCCTGGTCAGCAAAGCAACTCCAAACTAATGACAGGTCAGTCACATCCCCGGACGGGAACTTCCAGGCCCAGCCATCACTCCGCTTCGGATTCAGAGCCTCCCCTTCTTCCCCCAACATTTTCCAATAGCTCCTCACTCCTTATCTTCCTGGAGGTTGGACTATAATCTCCCCACCCAGCCACCGGGCTCTGCTGTGAGAATCAATACGATGCCTGCATCTAGCCCCTCTTAAAATCCATCCCTGGCTCCCTGGCCCCTTCAATTCCTTATTCTCTAAGGCCCTATACAGCAGAGCTCAGAACATCCCCTTTCATTCCCTCTGCCAAGGCCTCTTTGCTCAAAGGGCAGGAGCGTCTTCCTATCTTGAAAGCACCAGAAAGTCCCTCTGTTCTTTCTTTATCTCCTCACCAGCCTGCCAAGCGTGACAAACAAAGCCCAGCTCTGCCTCTTGGGCTGAAAACACATGGAGGGGCCATCTGCCTAATTATCATTTCAAAGACAAAGTGCGAAGGGAATATGCGAGGCCAGGGCGGAATTCACGCTGGAAAACTCGCCATGTACCACCAGTTCGAGTCAGCTAATCGGATTTCTAACGTGCTCTAAGGGACGCATGGCTCGGCCTTCTGCCTCCGACAGGCGGAAATATACTTGCCATCATCAGCGCAGCTCAGAGGCCCGGCCCCCAGCTACGAGATGAGCATGCTAATGGGTCGTTATCCACATGCCCTCTGTCAAGAGAGGCTGCGTTCCACATTTAATTTTGCACAGAGAACAGGGACTGAGCAGGTGGAGTTCCCGCCCTGCTCCAGACAGAGGGCGGGTCTCCACGACCGCTTAAGTCGATCTAACTTACGTCGCTCAGGGGTGGGGGGGAAAGTGATGCAAGTTCCAGAGACCTAAGAGCTATCCACACTGACGCTCCGTCGGCGGGGGACGCTCTCCCGGTGGCATACGGCGTCTTCGCCAGACATGCTGCATCTGTGCAGCTGCGCCAATGTAGCGCTTCTAGCGTAGACACGCCCAGAGTAAAACCAAACCGCTTGTACTCCACCCTTTTCCCTCCCCGGGGCTTGTAACTCAAATCAAAGCCTCAACCTGAGTTCTCCCCCAAACGGATCTGCTCCTGGACTGTCCTTGCAGGACCTCTTCTGCCTCAGCCCTTCATTCCCACAGCCCCCAAGAGACACACCAATCCCTCTCGTACCTGGGGCTAGCTAACGGGATCCACCTGCCAGCATCAATCCGCTGCAATCACTCCACCCCCGCCTGTAATTACTCACATGCCTGGCTTTAACGCTAGAGACTTTCCCAGCAGACTCGAGCACCCGACACTTATTAGGGCCCCCCTCATCTCGATCCGCTCTAGACCTCTCTGGGAAGAGCCCATTTGGAACGGGTTTTGGTTCAGGCAGACATCTGCCAGCTGTGGCGGGTTCCGCAGCCATGCGGCTGTGGGCGTGTCTCAGAGGGATACCGGGCTGCCCTGGAACTAACCCATTGCCCTTGAGGGCACCACACAAGAAACGTGAGCTCGAGTCTCCGCCCTTGATCCATAAGCCATTGGGTCGGAGAGCCACACGGAAGCAGGATGTTCTGCCCCAGTGGGGGGAGAGAGCGGAACATCCCTCGCCAGGAACGGGCCCCGGTCTTGTCCGTTCTTCTCCTGACCAGGGGACATAATAAGGGAGCAGACACAGGTTCCACAGCCGCTGTCGAGCCAGGGGCTTTAATGTGGCCTCGGCAGCCTCCCTGCGAGTCGCTGCGGTGCGGCCGTGTCACCTCAGCACTGCACAATAGCTCGGGGAGGAATGATCCCGCTGCCCCAGCCTGGCTCAGCAGCTGCTGGTGGCACGTTGACCCAGCAGCCGGGGCTGCGTCCCTAGCAGGGGGCACGCAGCAAGGGAGAGTTCGGTTACATCCGATTCGAGCATGAGTCCCACTCACCCAGCCAGCCGTGCAGCGAAGACACTGGGACACCCCTGCTGCTGCATTAGTCCAGGTAGGTACGTGCTGGGATGCAATTCCCAGCGGGGGACTTGATGCGTGTGCGCCGGTTGTGATGCAGAGTTCAAGCCGCAGGGTGCAGCTATTGGCCAGACCAGCCCGGCGCCACAGTGCGCATGGACGGGAGGCAGAGCTGTTTTGAGGAGACCTGCTGCGCTCTGCTGACTCGGGGTCTCCTGTGCTAGCAGGGGGCTGGACTCAATGTCCCCTAGGACTTACCAGCTGGTCATGGCTGGAGAGCGTCAAGGTAGCTGTAGGTGGCAAGTGGCCAGATGAAGGCAATCCCGCCACGCCCTTTGCTGACCCATTTGCTGGGGGCAGCTTGTGAAATTTTCCATGCTTTGGCCATGCTTGGAAAGCCCAATGGGAGCCTTGCCTAGTCCCGGCCAATGGCCTTTGCTCATGAGCACTGCACACGCCCATTAGCGTGGCATCGTCTACCGTCCTTCAGCTGGCACTGCCCATGCCCAGCGCCTCTAACGCTCGGATAAGCCTCTTCAAACAAAGCCTCTGAGGCGCCGAAGGCAAGAGCAGGAATTTGTTGCTCAGGGCTATTTAAAAAGGCGGGCAGGGGAGCTCATGAACCTTGCGGATCCTTGCGCAAACCCTGCAGCGGCTTCCTCGATTCCATGACCCTTTCTAGACACTTGGACGTTGGAACTGGTTTCCACAGCGGCTGAGATGTCCAAGGGTGGTAAGATGGGGGGAGCCGTGCCCAGGAGTCTGTGATTGTCCCTTAACGCTTTTGGAATAGTGCGAGGGGATCTTTAACCCCCTGCCTGGACAGATACCAAATACAGGCAGAATCAGTCTCAGTTTAACATCTCATCTGATGGACAGAGCGCACCCCTGGTACATACTACATCATCAGTGAGGCATACAACCAAGGGCGGATGTCTTATCAGAAGGAGAGAGAACGTTACCAATGG
>NC_048298.1:346591837-346607737 GCF_013100865.1 Trachemys scripta elegans | reverse complement strand
GAGGCCAAAAAGCTTGACTTATTCGGGAGGAAAGTCTACTCCACCAGTGGTTTGCAGCTCCGGATGGCAAACCAACAGGCCATCATTAGCAGATACTCCTTTAACTCCTGCGGAGCGATGGCCAAGTTTGCCGAGCTGCTGCCGCCAGACTCCTGTTCTGAATTTAAGGCCTTGGCGGAGGAAGGCAAACTCATTTCTAGGGCCTCCTTGCAGGCGGCTCTCGATGGTGCAGATGCGGCCGCCTGTACCATGCCTACAGTGGTGGCCATGAGGAGGTCCTCTTGGCTCCAGGTCTCTGGACTGCCTCACAAAGTCCAACAGACCATCCAGAACCTACCCTTTGGAGGTCAGGCGTTGTTTTCTGAAAAGACGGACAGAAGACTGCACAGTTTAAAAGACTCAAGGGCTACCCTCAAGTCCCTGGGTATACACCTCCCTGCCACACAACACAGGCATTTCAGGCTGCAACCTTCTCCGCGGTTTTACCAGGAAAATGGACAAGACAGTTCCCAGAGGAGGAACAGGAGCGGCAGGAAGAGGCTGCACCCCAGACCAAGCCTTCTGCGGGCCAGAAGCAGGCCTTTTGAAGATGGGCACGAGGACAGCTGGCCACAGACAGGCTGATGGGCGAGCCCAAGGAGCCAGTGGAGTGTGGGGGTCAGCCTGGTGGTTGTTTCTAGTCCAGTTATGTCGTGCTTCTGGCCAGAGGCTCTAGTCAGGCCAGGGGATTCAGTGGGGAGGGACAGGCTGCAGGGCAGATCTGTAGAGCGCTTGTTTATGGGCGCTGAGCACCAAGGACAGACGAGCTCTCTGGGGGTTCATTTTGAACCTGACCCATCTCACACTGGGTCAATGGAAGCTGGACCAGGGCACCATGCAATCGACACACGTTTTCCTCTCAACGTAGCACATTTTGCATTTAGAAATAGACACAGGAGCTGGCGTCTGCGGCATTGTTTGTACAAATAGTGTCAAACTCCATGATACAGATCATCCGGGTTAGGCTGACCCTTGCATCCTGAACAACGCCACCCTCAGCACTTCACAAACCATGGACCTGGGCGCTTTCTGAAATGCAGCCAGCTCTGGGGAGGAGGGTGGCAGCCGATTGGCTCATAGCACCATGGCTGGGGAGAGAGAAATTTTAGCCAAGGATCAGTGGTAGCCTAGCAGTATTTTAATGGGGAGGATCAGGGTTCCAAAAATGTCCCTCTTAGCAGCAATAAACTCTGTGATTCAATAGGATTCTCTTCATTGAAACAAAAACGCTTTCTCATACTCATAACTAAAGAGGGAGGGAACCCGAGGGAGGGAATCCACCCGGGTCAACAAACTTGTCCCTTCAACAAGCACCTTGATAATGTATCGTGCGTTCCTGAAAAGAGACTGTGTGCACGTGGCTGGCGTAGCGCAGGGCTCAGGATGTGTGGGCGACTCGCAGGGTCGCAGGAATCATCCACCTTCCAAAATAATTCCAAGGACCAGCTTGTTGCAACTTGGTCCACGCCAACATGAAGCCGTGTGCAGGGGGAACTTGGAGCCCCGTGGTTCTAGCACAGAGGTGGGCAAATTACGGCCCACCAGCCACATCCGGCCCTTGTGACCCTCCTGCCCGGCCCCTAAGCTCCTGCCCCGGGAGGCTAGCCCCTGACCCCTCCCCTGCACCCTCAGCTTGCTCCACCGCCAGTGCAATGCTCTGGGCGACGGGGCTGTGAGCTCCTGGGGCAGCGCAGCTGCAGAGCCTGGCCTGACTCGGTCTCTGTGCTGCGCCGTGGCGTGGCTGGCTCCAGCCGGGCGGTGCCGCTGCCTGTCCTGCCGCTCTGGGTGGTGCAGCTGTAGCGCCACCAGCCACCGGTGCTCCAGGCAGCCAGACGTGATGGCAGAATTTTAGCAAGGGGCTCCCTGGAGTCAGCACCTCACTGGCAAAGAAACTCTACACTAATGTTTGCACAGAGCCAATCAGAATATTGTCGATTAAGATCTCATCTGGAAAGAGCCTGACTCAGTGGACTGCACACAGCAGTGGGCACTGGAGTCGTGGGCTGTGTTCCTGGCACTGCCACAGACTCTGTGTGTGAGCTGGGACAAGATGCTTCACCTCTCCGTGCCTCAGGTTCCCCATTGGAAAACTTTCCAGGGGCGTTGCTACCGTTGTAAAGAGCTTTGAGATCTCTGGATTAAAAAGTGCCGGGTATTATTATTTATTAACTCTAAATAATGGAAAAGGGCCCATATTTGGCAGGCTCCAGCGTGCAGGAGAAGGCGGTTATCCAAGGGAACAGGAATAATTCAGGGTTCCAGCACTGCGCTGGGAGAGATCTACATTCAGGTCCTGTTCTGGGGGGTTTCTCTGGAGAGCGCAGGTTCTTCTATAAACGGAATAAACCCAACAACGACGGCAGCAACGTGAGGATGAAGAGCCCGATCCTGCAAGGTGCTGGGGCCCTGCTGACGTCCGTGGCCGTTGAGGATGCTCAGCATCTCACAGGATGAGGCCCCAGGATAGCTTTAACAGTTAGGTAGGGCTTTTTCTCTGAGGTGCTTTGCAAACCTGATGAAATGCATCCTAGAATACTCAAGGAGCTAATAGAGGAGGTATCTGAGCCTCTAGCTATTATCTTTGGAAAATCATGGGAGATGGGAGAGATTCCAGAAGACTGGAAAAGGGCAAATATAGTGCCCATCTATAAAAAGGGAAATAAAAACAACCCAGGAAACTACAGACCAGTTAGTTTAACTTCTCTGCCAGGGAAGATAATGGAGCAGGTAATTAAGGAAATCATCTGCAAACACTTGGAAGGTGGTAAAGTGATAGGGAATAGCCAGCATGGATTTGTAAAGAACAAATCATGTCAAACCAATCTGATAGCTTTCTTCGATAGGATAACGAGTCTTGTGGATAAGGGAGAAGCTATGGATGTGGTATACCTAGACTTTAGTAAGGCATTTGATACGGTCTCGCATGATATTCTTATCGATAAACTAGGCAAATACAATTTAGATGGGGCTACTATAAGGTGGGTGCATAACTGGCTGGATAACTGTACTCAGAGAGTTGTTATTAATGGTTCCCAATCCTGCTGGAAAGGCATAACAAGTGGGGTTCCGCAGGGGTCTGTTTTGGGACCGGCTCTGTTCAATATCTTCATTAATGACTTAGATATTGGCATAGAAAGTACGCTTATTAAGTTTGCGGATGATACCAAACTGGGAGGGATTGCAACTGCTTTGGAGGACAGGGTCATAATTCAAAATGATCTGGACAAATTGGAGAAATGGTCTGAGTTAAACAGGATGAAGTTTAACAAAGACAAATGCAAAATGCTCCACTTAGGAAGGAAAAATCAGTTCCCCACATACAGAATGGGAAGAGACTGTCTAGGAAGGAGTACGGCAGAAAGGGATCTAGGAGTTATAGTGGACCACAAGCTAAATATGAGTCAACAGTGTGATGCGGTTGCAAAAAAAGCAAACATGATTCTGGGATGTATTAACAGGTGTGTTGTGAGCAAGACACGAGAAGTCATTCTTCCGCTCTACTCTGCTCTGGTTAGGCCTCAGCTGGAGTATTGTGTCCAGTTCTGGGCACCGCATTTCAAGAAAGATGTGGAGAAATTGGAAAGGATCCAGAGAAGAGCAACAAGAATGATTAAAGGTCTTGAGAACATGACCTATGAAGGAAGGCTGAAAGAATTGGGTTTGTTTAGTTTGGAAAAGAGAAGACTGAGAGGGGACATGATAGCAGTTTTCAGGTATCTAAAAGGGTGTCATAAGGAGGAGGGAGAAAACTTGTTCACCTTAGCCTCTAAGGATAGAACAAGAAGCAATGGGTTTAAACTGCAGCACGGAGGTCTAGGTTGGACATTAGGAAAAAGTTCCTAACTGTCAGGGTGGTTAAACACTGGAATAAATTGCCTAGGGAGGTTGTGGAATCTCCATCGCTGGAGATATTTAAGAGTAGGTTAGATAAATGTCTATCAGGGATGGTCTAGGCAGAATTTGGTCCTGCCATGCGGGCAGGGGACTGGACTCGATGACCTCTCGAGGTCTCTTCCAGTCCTAGAATCTATGAATCTATGAACATCAATTAATCCTCATCACGCCCCGGGAGGCGGGTAAGCCATGTCTATCTGTTTTGGGGACTGTTTTAGCCCCTTTGTTGCATTTGCAAATAGCATGTGTATGTGTGATATTCATAGAATCATAGAATATCGGGGTCAGAAGGGACCTCAGGAGGTCATCTAGTCCAACCCCCTGCTCAAAGCAGGACCAATCCACAACTAAATCAAATATTGAATGTACACAGGCACTGAGACAGAACTGGCCATAGCTTAGACATCTAGGGGCTCATTCCTGACTCCAGCGACTACACGTGCTTCCAAAACTGATGTAATACAGCAGTGACCAAGCCCCTGGATACATCGCCAAATAAGGGGAGAGCCCTGATCTTCCTGCAGGGGCTGAGTGCATTCCGGTGATCTGGGTGTTACTTTCTCCGGGTACCTTATTTCCTATTGTAGCCAGCGATATTCATGTGATTCACATGCTCCGAATCATCATCCCAGCCCTGTACCCCAAACACACAGAGAGACAGAGGGCTCGAGTCTCTTCTGCCCTTGCCCTGTTCATTGTTGTGCAAGTTGGACTGAGCTAGACCCTTTTTTGCAGAGACGTAGATGACTGCCCAGGGCAGCAAGGGAGTGGAGAGTCAGACCCCCCAGTAGGTGGTGCTGTTCCCTTGATGTCACTAACGAGGTGATGTCCCAGAATGGTGGTGTGCAGCTGGAGGGTCCATCTTTTGGAGGAGAGGTGGAATCGAAGGGCTGGCCCACATGTGGTTATTAAAGATCCTATGAAACTCTGAACGGCAGCAAGGAACTCCACCCTAGTGTCCTGCAAAAATCCCTAATCTGATAGCTACATTCTGCCTACATCAGCTCCCCCTGTGGCTGCGAGGGACAAGGTATTCTTCTTCACTTCCTGTCCCAAACCATTTGTATTGGGTCTGCGTGGTGCTAAATAAAGGGTATGAAAATTCCACCCGGCCCCTCGTCCGTTGGACACGTTCTCTGGAGGGCGAGGGACCCAAATGATTGAATTCTGCAGAATCGAAGGTTTTGTTTACGACCGAAAAGGAAGTTTCGAACCTCAGGCTCACGGGGACAGTGAAGGACTGAACGAATGCGCTCTTGTCTTTCAGCACCTGCAGGCAAACCGCTCCGCTGTCTCGGCTGTTGTTCATAGGTGTCCCAAGCTATGAATGAAACTAAGCCGCCTCTCCCTGCTGCTTTTCACCCACAGCAGTGAAAGTAGCAGGAATCATGCCGGTTTTATAGCATCCCAGGCAGGGCGTGAGGACAACCCCTGCCCTTTGAGTTATCCACAAGAAACGAAGCTGTGGGGTATAGTTACTCCGTTACTCAGTACCTCTGGATTTCCCAGTGCCCCCTGTACCTGTCCTTCAGCTCGGCCTGGGACTGGCTGTGTTTGTGTGCCATTGTACAGTGTGGAAAAATAAATACCAATAAGATAGATGGCCCTTTAAATTCAGGCGGGGGGACTAGGTAATGTAAATCTTGGTCTGTTGTGCTTCTTGGCAGCCATGGTAACCTCCCTTTATGCAGTGTGGTTGGTGGTAAGCAGCCAGCAGCGCACAGTACAAGGTCTGGGAGGTGTCACTTTTTGGGGGTGAGAGGAGGAAGTATTAGCCCCAGTGAATTCTGGGTGGCGTTTTTTTTTTTTCTTGCTTTGGTGGGCCTGCTCTTTCAGGAAGTATTGTGCAGCTCAGACAGAAGGTCAGCCCGGAGAAAGAGAGCGAGGCCGTGGGGTGTGTGTGTGTGTGTGTGTGTGTGTGCGCGCCGGAGGACTTTCTGGACAGCCAGTGCCTTGTGTGAAGTTTGCAGCGGGAGTGTGAGTGGGGGCAGGTTTCTTGCAGAGTCTCCAGCTGGAAGTATAAAAGCCCGTTGTGTTGTGCTTTCCCGGCTGTATCCCAGAGACAGGGATGAGAATCTCATCACTGCCTTCCCAGGTGAGGACTCGGGTTTGAATTTTGATTGATGAAATGCGGGGTTTGTAAAATTAGCAGCTAAGAGACGGGCTGATGGGGGTGGGGGAGGTGCATTCTGTGTTTCAACAAGCTTTCTTTCCATTTCCTTATCCACATAGTAGTTTCTCTCTCTCTCCTTCTCTCTCACTTTCTCTTCATCTTTCTATCAGTTTTGCTGATCTTATCTAAAGCTATTTTAAATCCTTAGTGGCTGAATAATAGTAAAAGGGTTGGGGAAAAGTATCTGTGGAAGCGTTAATCTACATAAGAACCTACGAACAGCCATTCTGGGTCAGACCGATGGCCCATCTCGCCCAGTATCCTGTCTCTGACAGTGGCCAGTGCTAGATGCTTCAGAGGGAATGAACAGAACAGGGCGATTTTCGAGTGATCCATCCCCTGTCGTCCACTCCCATCGTCTGGCATCCAGAGGTTTAGGGACATGCAGAGCCCGGGGTTGCGTCCCTGACCATCTTAACTAATAGCCATTGATGGACCAATCCTCTATGAATTTCTCTAATTCCATTTTGAACCCACTTATGCTTTTGGTGACGATACTACATTCTACTACAGGGGTCGGCAACCTTTCAGAAGTGGTGTGCCGAGTCTTCATTTATTCACTCTGATTTAAGGTTTCGCGTGCCAGTAATACATTTTAATGTTTTTAGAAGGTCTCGTTCTATAAGTCTATAATATATAACTAAACTATTGTTGTATGTAAAGTAAATAAAATTTTTAAAATGTTTAAGAAGCTTCCCTTTCAACCCTGATATTCTATGATTCTATGATTCATTTCAAATTAAATTAAAATGCAGAGCCCCCCGGACCGGTGGCCAGGACCCGGGCAGTGTGAGTGCCACTGAAAATCAGCTCACATGTCGCCTTTGGCACAT
Source organism: Trachemys scripta elegans (assembly GCF_013100865.1). Taxonomy (NCBI): domain Eukaryota; kingdom Metazoa; phylum Chordata; order Testudines; family Emydidae; genus Trachemys; species Trachemys scripta. The sequence continues at coordinate 346,600,798 of NC_048298.1, read as the reverse complement.
GTGCCGTAGGTTGCCTACCCCTGTTCTATTACAATGTACTGGTTAGAATTTGACCCCAACAACAATGTCACTTTGAAGCAACTGGTCACTATCAGAGGCAGGAGACTGGGCTAGATGGAGCACTGGGCTGATCCCGTGGTGCTGCGTTCCGGTATTGCTGCCTCCTGGGGAAATGATAGATTACCGATTGCTTTTAGGTTGCTCTGATATCAGGCATGTTCATTGCTCGTGGTGTGTCCTTGTGTGTCCGTGGTGTCCTTGCTCCTGGCCGGGGACAGAGAGAGCGGAATTGCTAGGTAGGGCCCCTCTGGGTATGACTTACCATCCTGTAAAGGAATTGGATAACTTCAAAGGTTCCCATCTGTGGAAAGGAATTGATTAAATTCCACAAGTCATTGGTTTCCATGTGTCTCGCCACCCAATCACCTTAGATAGCAACAGGGCCTGGTTCTGAGCTGCCATTCAGATCTTTCACTGGCCGGAGAGAACCTCGGCAGGGGGACCGGCAGCACCCATCCCATTGCTCTGGGCTTCCTTTGCCACAGACACGTTTGGTTGTTTTAAGCAGCAGTTCTCAAACTGTTGGTCGGGACCCCAAAGTGGCTTAGATACTGGGGTCTGGGGATGAAGCCCGAGTACCACTGCTGAGGGCCGAAGCCAAAGCCCGAGGGCTTCAGCCCTGAGTGGCGGGGCTCGGGTTACAGGCCCCTTGCCTGGGGATGAAGCCCTTGCGCTTCAGCTTTGGCCCCCCTGGTCTGGAGTGGTGGGGGTCGGGCTTTGGCCCCCCTGGTCCGGAGTGGTGGGGGTCGGGCTTTGGCCCTCCTGGGGTCGTGTAGTAATTTTTGTTGTCAGAAGGGGGTCGCGGTGCAGTGAAGTCAGTGTTTCTGGGTTCTTTCCAAGCCACCCGGTCAGACTTCTCATGCCATTATCTTCTCTCCTAGCCCGGAGGGAGGCCCGGGGCTGTAAGAAGTGGGTTGACAGGATTCTTGCTCTGAGCAGGGAGGCAGATGTGTGAGAACAAAGGGAGCCCTGTTCGGGGCTACAGAGCCAGCCAGGCCATGTCTGGGGCCTTTCTGCGCTGGTGCTCTCTCCGCTGCGTTGCCATCGTGGTGCGCTGCTTTCCTGTCCTTGGCTCGATCTGCTTCTTGCGGCGTCTGCTGGAGGTGAGCTGACCTGTAACGTTCTCGGTGGTTTCATCTGGTGGCGAAAAGGGGAAGAGGACAAGGATCTGTTCTCCAGGAATTTGCTCAGTCCAGTTACAAATGACTCCAGCTGCCGATACTGGCTGGTAACATGCGCCAGTGGCAATGGCCGCGCCTGGGCGCTGCGAGGGTGGGTGCTTTGGAAATGCATGATCGCGAAGGGCCAAACCTCCAGCCTGTGCCGAGGGCAGTAGGCTGGGTGGCTCTGTGTCTGCTCCTACCTTGGGGCCCCGCTGCCATCTGTGCAGGGAGCCCCAAGGAGCTGTGCTCTGCCGCCCTGACTGGGTGCATTCCTCTACACTTCCCCATGCCCAGTTCCCCCACACTACAGGGGCTCTGTCTGTCTCCAACAGGCTGAATGTGCAGTCCATAGTCAAACTGAATGTGGGAAGGCAGCCAGCAGCTACTTCCCTTTATCAGCTCCATCCCGAGCACAGGACCCTGTGTGTCTCGCCAGAAACAGCCCAGGCCTTGGCAGAGGACAGGTTTTCAGTCCTCCCGGCGACAGCGATGGGCTGCGTAGACTTGTCCCTATCAGGGTGTGACCGAGCGGCAGGAAGCCGGCTTGTTGTCCAGGATTTGCGTCTGATGATCAACGGAGGGATTTTAATGGCAATGTGGACAGACACCTGTACTTTACAAAGGCAGTAGCCCAGCTGTAGAGTAACGGCCCAGTCCAGTGGTGGGGCTGGGCCCTGGGCTGGATTCTGATCTCACACCAGTGGAAAACAGGAGTGTGTGAGATCAGAGTCAGGCCCATTATGTGTTTAGAACAAGGACTCCTGGGACCTATTCCCAGCTGTATCACAAACTGACTCTGACCTCAGGCCAGTCACTTAACCCTGTGTTGCCCTCTTTCCCCCGTCTGTAAAATGGGCTTGCTGTTACCTCACCTTAGTACAGTAACTCCTCACTGAACATCGTCCCGGTTAACGGTGTTTCGTTGTTACGTTGCTGATCAATTAGGGAACGTGCTCGTTTAAAGCTGCGCAATGCTCCCTTATAACATTGTTTGCCAGCCGCCTGCTTTGTCCACTGCTTGCAGGAAGAGCGGCCCATTGGAGGTAGCTGCTGGGGGCTTGGAACCAGGGTGGACCGGCAGCCCCCCATCAGCTCCCCTAAGTTCCCTGTGCTGCAGTCGCCCAGCAGGCTACCAATTGCCAGCAGTTCAGCTGCCCCCCCCCCCCCCCCAACTGCTGTGTGCTGCTCCTGCCCTCTGCCTTGGAGCTGCTCTGGGATCCGCCTGCCTGCTGTGCGGGGGTAATGTCAGGGTGTCCCCCTCCTCCCACTCCTGCCCCCTGTTCCTGTACCCCATCTCCACAGAGCAGTGGGGGGACACGACAGGGCTCAGGACGGAGGGAGCTTGCTGGCAGCAGCTGCTGTCTCAACTTGCTGATCTACTTAAAAAGGCAATGTACTTAGAGTGGGGTCAGCACACTTAAATGGGCAATGCACATCTCTCTCTCTCTCACACACACACATGGTGTGTGTGTCTCTGTCTCTTCCTCTGTGTGTGTGTGTGTGTCTCTCTCTCTCTCTCTCACACACACACACACACACGGTGTGTGTCTCTGTCTCTCTCTGTTATGCTGTGTCTCCTCCCTCCATTCGTGCTGCCTTGTAGAGTGTGAGGCTACATTAACAATGTGTTAACCCTTGAGGGCTCAGCCAAGTGCCAGTTCATCATTTAGCAGTAAGGCATTCCTTGGGAAATATCCCACCTTCTGACTCCACCACCTCAACCAAGCTTCACAATCATCATTGTGTGGACAGTATTAAATTGTTTGTTTAAAACTTATGCGCTGTGTGTGTGTGTGTGTGTATCATATAGTCTTTTGTCTGGCAAAATTTCCCTGGAACCTGACCCCCCCCATTTACATTAATTCTTATGGGGAAATTGGATTCGCTTAAAATCGTTTCGCTTGAAGCAGCATTTTTCAGTAACAGAACTACAATGTTAAGCGAGGAGTTACTGTGTAGTGCCCTTGCAGTTAGGAATGAATTAACATCTTGGGAGGCAGGTGGTTATTATTACACCCTTCGTACAGCTGAGGAAGCAGAGAGGAGAGGACTTGCCCAAGGTCAGACCGGGAGCTTGTGGAAGAGCCGCAGACAGGATATAGGATTCTCAGCCCACTGCAGACAGTATCATAGAATATCAGGGTTGGAAGGGACCTCAGGAGGTCATCCAGTCCAACCCTCTGCTCAAAGCAGGACCAATCCCCAGACAGATTTTTGCCCCAGATCCCTAAATGGCCCCCTCAAGGATTAAACTCATAACTCTGGGTTTAGCAGGCCAATGCTCAAACTACTGAGCTATCTCTCCTTTCTAATGCAAGGGAGAAGGTGGTTGTAGGAGACTTAATGAATCTGATGTCTGTGAAGTGCCTTGGAAGGAAGATGCTGTAGAAACACAAAGGGGTATTTATTATTAATAGGCATTGGGCAGGGGCTGAGCTCCCATAGAGCCGGCTGTATTGGACCCTGCCTCATTGCGTGTCTCTGGTCTCCTAAGTCTACATGCAGGGGTGGCGAGTTGTATGGGCCCCTGGTGCCCGGGCTCGAGCAAATTCAGGGCCTCGGGGCCCAACTCCACTAATGTTCGGGGTCGGGTCTCTCCCTCGGCTCCACCCGCCACCCCCCCGTGCCTCCCCCGGAGCGTCCCCCGGCCACGCCCGCTGCCCCCGTGTGCCTCCCCCGGAGCATCCCCCAGCCCCGCCAATCACTCCCACGTGCCTCCCCCGGAGCGTCCCCTGGCCCCGCCCGCCGCCCCCGTGTGCCTCCCCCGGAATGTCCCCCGGCCTCACCTGTCGCCCCCGCGTGTCTCCCCCGGAGCGTCCCCTGGCCCCGCCCGCCGCCCCCGTGTGCCTCCCCCGGAATGTCCCCCGGCCTCACCTGTCGCCCCCGCGTGTCTCTCCCGGACCGTCCCCCGGCCCTGCCTGCCCCCCCCGCGTGCCTCCCTTGAGCGTCCCTCCCTCACCTGCGCTCTGGGCAGCGAGCGGCTGCCCCCGCTGCTCCGCGCTGCATTCCCTTGCCAGCCACTGCTGGCTGAGGGAGCGACGCCGGCGGCAGGCTGACTGCTGCACCTGTGGGGGGAGGAGGCGCAGTGGCATGGCAGCCCCCCCACCGCCCCCTGGCAGGCGACTCCAAGTGGGCTTATCCTGTCTGGACCTCCTGAGCAGCAGCCTGGGGCTTGGGTGAGTGTCATACCAGGGGGGAGGGGGAGGAGACAGGGGCCCCTCCCGTGGAGCTCACTGCTGCCGGCGGGGAGAGGGCTGGGCGGAGTCCTCCTCTCTGGTCCCAGCCCCGGGGCAGCCTGCCTGCTGCACCCCAAAGTTTGAACTCCTCATCCCAGAGCCTGCACTCCCAGCCAGAGCCCGCCCCCCCCTCGCCCCCCAACCCTCTGCCCCAGCCCTGAGCCCCCTCCTGCACCGGGAACCCCTCAGCCCCGGCCCCATTCTTTGCTTAGGAGTTGGCATTTCTCTCCTTTGTTCTTTATATGTGGTCCTTAGGGGTGCATTGCTGTGGGTGCTAGACTGTCTGACTTGCAGGCCGTGTCTGCACTGGGCTATTTTACACCAACATAACTGCATTTGTGCAGGCCCCTAGCGTAGACAATCCATGCCCAGTTAACCATGACTTGTGCTGGCTCTGTTTATCTCAGTGTGAAACCCGAGTGTGGACAAGCCCTTAGTACGATGACAACGCCACTTTATCTAAAATAGTTTTATAAAAACAAACCCTTAAGACCCACAGAAAAATGTTCCCCCGGTTATTCTTTTAAATTCCATTGAAAACACTGGTTTCACAGCAAGGACAAATTTCCATCAAGTGTTTGCAACCCGAACATCACAGCACTGAGAACTTGGAAGCACCTTAATTGATTTTCATTCTCCAAGATAAGAGATGGGCAGACTGTGAGAGAGTCATAAATAGGCATAGAAACACTCCTTGACAATATCTGGCTTTCAGGCTGGCCATGTTCCCAATAATAGAGTTTCGCCTTTACCTCCCTGTGCACATTAATGAAGATTTACCCTGTTAGATTCCTTTTATCGTGGTTACTAGGCTGAAATATCTGTATAATAGTTAAAACGACAAATCCAGTTAAATCAGTGTACATCCCCAGTAGTAATGCTCTGCACAGCCATGCCAATAATCCAGTTCAGCCTGCTCTCCAGCCTGGGAGAGGAAAGGAATGGCTTATCCCTCATCCCCAGTCCCACCCCAGAACCCACACTCTCAGCCAGAGCCCTCACCCCCCACACCCCAACCTGCTGCCCCAGCCTTGAGCCCCCTCCTGCACCATGAACTCCTCATCCCAGCCCCACCCCGCAGCCCGAGCCCCTCCCATGCCTCAAACCCCTCATCCCCAACCCCACCCCAGAGCCCACACCCCCAGCCAGAGCCCTCACCACCCACACCCCAACCCGCTACCCCAGCCCTGAGCCCCCTCCTGCACCGTGAACCCCCGCAGCCCTCACCCCCACACCCCAAACCTCTCATCCCCGGCCCCACCCAGAGCCTACACCCCCAGCCAGAGCCCTCACCCCCCCGCACCCCAACCCTCTGCCCAAGACCCTCCCACACCCCAAACCCCTCATCCCAGCCCCAACCCAGAGCCCTCAGCCCCCCGCACTCCAAACCTCTGCCCTGGCCCTGAGCCCCCTCCTGCACCGTGAACCCCTCATCCCCGGCCCCACCCCACAGCCTGAGCCCCCGCACCCCAACCCTCTGCCCGAGCCCCTCCCACACCCCAAACCCCTCACCCCCAGCCCCACCCCAGAGCCTTCACCCCCAGCCAGAGCCCTCATCCCCCAATACCCCAACCCACTGCCCCAGCCCTGAGCCCCCTCCTGCACCGTGAACCCATCATCACTGGCTCCACCCCGCAGCCCGAGTCCCTCCCACACCCCGAACCCCTCACCCCCAGCCCCACCCCAGAGCCTTCACCCCCAGCCAGAGCCCTCATCCCCCAATACCCCAACCCACTGCCCCAGCCCTGAGCCCCCTCCTGCACCGTGAACCCATCATCACTGGCCCCACCACGCAGCCCTCACCTCCTCACCCGAACCCTCTGCCCTACCCTGGGCCCCCTCCCACCCCCCCAACCCCTCAGCCCCACCCCATGAATTTTGTGTAATAATCAACAATGGCTAAATTCTTAATAACGTTACCCAGAGGAAAAGAACAAAAGAGTAATTGATCAAGTGAGGGCCTGAGTTCGACACCCAGTTGGCAAACTGAAGTTATACAAAAGAAAGATGCGCAAATCTAAAAGATAAGACAAGGGGTTTTCATCGGTCTTGGCTATCAAGATTTACATGATTGGAGTACAATAGTGAATTGGAGCTTTTTGCTTTTGAGGGGTATTGTCCAACAGTGCTGGCTTGTTTCCGTATTCAAAAGAGTATTAATAAAGTTGATATTCTTAGTTAAATATATTTTTCCTTCAATAGTGATATTGTGCAATAGAGGGAAACTTAAACGCTTACTGTTTCCCGTCCATTTTTACATTATTTAAAAAAATATATATCAGCTTACAAGGCAGGTGTGTGTGTTTGTGGGGGGGGGAGGAGACTTGGACCCATTCTGAGCACCCCCAAAAATTATATTCAAGCTTTCATTCTCCTCTCTAACCCCCAGCTCTCCGATAGGAGCAGCTTTCCATTCTCTGTGAAGCAGAAAGTGTCTGGTCTATGAGATTTTTTGGCTGCAGCATCACCATTAAATCAGCCTCCGGAAGGTCTAGTGAGCTGGCTGCCTGATGTTTTTTTTCACCCTCGCAGTGAGGATGGGCCAGGAGATCTTGTGTCCGGGCTTGTAAATGTTCATGATGATTTGGCAAGGCTGCGTACCAGGGCAGCCATGGGGTGATGGTCTCTCTCAGTGCTGCCCCTAGAAATCCACTCTGCTTACACATGAGAAGATGTGTTTTCCAGCTTGTCAGTGTCGTAGAATCCTGCCTCCTGGGCTCTCAAGCTGGGTAATTCCTGTCTCATGCCTCACAACCGGGAATAGACACCCCGTGTTTGGGATTTCACTGCTGCCGATCCAGGGAGAACAGAATCCCGTTTGCTTTCTCGTGTCTCTGTCGGCTTTGCAGAGCGAAGGGGACCGGCCACTCAGTTGTGCCTGTGCAGATGTGAGTCAAGGGGCTCAGGGGGGACCGAGGTAAGAAGGGGCAGTTTCTACAGTCACTTCTCTGACAATACCCACACTTTCTAGGCCTGCACTGGTGGTTGCAAATGCTTTGTCTCTGCTCTGTGGTCTGTAGAGAGGAAGTCCATGTGGCTCACTCCCTGGACTCCATTGCCCTGCAGGCTGCAGCTGACGAGCTGCAGTCCCTCCTGTGTTAGCAGGAGCCAGACATCTTCACAGTGATTCTTATTGACTTATGGCTTTACTGCTCTGCAAAGCGAACCAATGGAAGGGAGATGGTGGTAAGGGTGGTCCGGATCCTGAGCGACTCAGCGTTTGCTCAGTCCTTACTCGGGCCCAGCTCCCACTTCACTGGTGTAAGGTCGGTGTAAACAGGCTCTAGCCCTGGGAGAAGAGATGATTCTTGCACGGTGCCCTGAAGGCCTGGGTGTTTGGTCAGTTTTGGATCAAAGGCGAGGAGCCCCTCCCGGGGAAGGCCCAGCCCGCCCAAGGAGGATCCGGCGAGAGCAGCGTGGCTGGGCCTGGGGGAAGGAGGTCTCTAAGCAGGCAGGTCCCAGGCCCTTGAGAGTGGGACAAGTACATCCCTGGTGTACATATGTCTGTTGAAGTCAGCTGAGTTACACCAGAGCTGGATTTGGCCTCCTGTCTCTGGGTCAGAGAGCACTGTGCGCTGCCTCTCAAATTCACCCCCATCAGTAGTGTTGCACCCACTTCTACCAGGGGTGGATTTGGCCCTGGCACCATTTGTTTAGGGCTTGATCCTTGGGTCACCTGGTGCCTTGCTCGCCAATAGCCCCTCTGGACTCAGTGGGATGACTGGTGGACATGGCACCACAAGGGGGGGGGAGCACGCAAAGGGGCAAAGCCCGATCCCCCGCTCCAGGCACAGTTGTAAAATGGGGCCCCCGGGCTTGTGGGGCTGCTGCTCCTGCCTTAGAGGCCGTGCCCGGCCGGTGGGTCTCCTGCCCATAGAGCAGAGGTTCTCAATCAGGGGTCCTGGGCCCCCTGGCGTGTGGCGTGGGGCCCCAGGCAATTCCCCTCCTTGCTACCCCCAATGCCGTGGTTCTCAAACGTTTGTAGTGGTGACCCCTTTCACACATCTAGCCTCTGAGTGCGACCCCCCCCCCTTATAAATGAAAAACACTTTTTATGTATTTAACACCATTATAAATCTTGGAGGCAAAGCGGGCTTTGGGGTGGAGGCTGACAGCTCGCGACCCCCCCATGTAATAACCTTGTGACCCCCCGAGGGATCCCCACCCCCAGTTTGAGAACCCTGGCTCTAACGTCAACCCTGGCTTTTAGATGCAGAAAACCAGCTGTTGTGGCACAGGTGAGACTTTATAGCATGTTGCGGGGGCCTCCGAAAGAAAAGGGTGAGAACCTCCGACCTAGAGGGCAGCAGCAATGGAGGAGCTCAGGCTCCTACTGCTGCCGGCTGCCGGGGGGGCGCTGCCTCTGTGGGGCTCCCCACCCTCTGCCTGTAGGGGAGGGGGAGATGCCATGGAGTTGGCTCTGGGGGTGCCGTGGGGGAGGGGGATGCTGTGGAGCTGGCTCTGGGGGTGCTGTTGGGGTGAGGGGCAGATAAGATACCTGA